>NW_026600464.1:137500-247853 GCF_029448725.1 Salvelinus fontinalis
ACAAACTAGACACACAACATAGAATGCCCACCCAGCTCACGTCCTGACCAACACTTAAACAAGCAAAACACACAAGAACTATGGTCAGAACGTGACAGTACCCCACTCCTGAGGTGTGGACTCCGAACGCACCCCCTAAAACTCTAGGGGAGGGTCTGGGTGGGCATCTGTCTGCGGTGGCGGCTCCGGCGCTGGACGAGGACACCACTCCACCATTGTCTTTGTCCCCCTCCTTAGCGTCCTTTGAGTGGCGACCCTCGCCGCCGACCTTGGCCTAGGAACCCTCACAAAGGGCCCCATCAGACTGAGGAGACAGCTCCGGACAGAGAGGTAGCTCCGGACAGAGAGGTAGCTCCGGACAGAGAGGTAGCTCCGGACAGAGAGGTAGCTCCGGACAGAGAGGTAGCTCCGGACAGAGAGGTAGCTCCGGACAGAATGGCAGCTCCGGACTGAATGGCAGCTCCGGACTGAATGGCAGCTCCGGACTGAATGGCAGCTCCGGACTGAATGGCAGCTCCGGACTGAATGGCAGCTCCGGACTGAATGGCAGCTCCGGACTGGAGGGCAGCTCATGACTGGAGGGCAGCTCATGACTGGAGGGCAGCTCATGACTGGAGGGCAGCTCATGACTGGAGGGCAGCTCATGACTGGAGGGCAGCTCATGACTGGAGGGCAGCTCATGACTGGAGGGCAGCTCATGACTGGCTGGCGGCTCTGGCAGCTCATGACTGGCTGGCGGCTCTGGCAGCTCCTGACTGGCTGGCGGCTCTGGCAGCTCCTGACTGGCTGGCGGCTCTGGCAGCTCCTGACTGGCTGGCGGCTCTGGCAGCTCCTGACTGGCTGGCGGCTCTGGCAGCTCCTGACTGGCTGGCGGCTCTGGCAGCTCCTGACTGGCTGGCGGCTCTGGCAGCTCCTGACTGACGGACGGCTGTAATGGCTCGGGACAGACGGGCGGCTCTGACGGCTCGGGACAGACGGGCGGCTCTGACGGCTCGGGACAGACGGGTGGCTCTGACGGCTCGGGGCAGAAGGGCGGCTCTGACGGCTCGGGACAGACGGGCGGCTCTGACGGCTCGGGACAGACGGGCGGCTCTGACGGCTCGGGACAGACGGGCGGCTCTGACGGCTCGGGACAGACGGGCGGCTCAGACGGCGCTGGGCAGTCGGATGGCTCAGCACCTCAGGGCGAGTGCGGGGAGAAGGAACAGTGCGTACAGGGCTCTGGATATGCACAGTAAGCTTGGTGCGTGGTGCCGGAACTGGTGGTACCGGGCTGGAGACACGCACCACATGGAGAGTGCGTGGAGGAGGAACAGAGTTCTGGAGAGGCACAGGAAGCCTGGTGCGTGGTGTAGGCACTGGTGTTACTGGGCTGGGGCGAGGAGGTGGCGCCGGATATACCGGACCGTGAAGGCGTACAGGAGCTCTTAAGCACCGAGCCTGCCCAACCTTACCTGGTTTAATGCTCCCCGTAGCCAGGCCAGTGCGGCGAGGTGGAATAGCCTGCACTGGGCTGTGCTGGCAAACCGGGGACACCATGCGTAAGGCTGGTGCCATGTACACCGGCCCGAGGAGACGTACTGGAGACCAGATATGTTGAGCCGGCTTCATGGGACCTGGCTCGATGCCCACTCTAGCCCGGCCGATACGTGGAGCTGGGATGTACCGCACCGGGCTATACACACGTACAGGAGACACCGTGCGCCTTTCCGCACAACACGGTGTCTGCCTGTACTCTCGCTCTCCACGGCAAGCCCGGGAAGTTGGCGCAGGTCTCCTACCTGACTTCGCCACACTCCCCTTTTGCCCCCCCCCAATACATTTTTGGGGTTTCTTCTCGGGCTTCCTGGCCAGCCGTGTTCCCTCATAACACCGGTTCCCCTTCGCGGCTGCTTCCGCTCTCCTAGCTGCCTCCACCTGTTCGCATGGAAGGCGATCCTTACCAGCCAGGATCTCCTCCCATGTGTAGCAACCCTTTCCGTCCAACACCTCTTTCCAAGTCAATTCCTCCTGGTACCGCTGCTGCTGCTGGTGCCGCTGCTGCCCGTTGCTACGCTGCTTGGTCCGAGATTGGTGGGTGGTTCTGTAACGGCAGCCTTCCTCCTATGCGTCTGAAGAGGAGGTGTAGCAGCGATCGGACCAAGACGCAGCGTAGTTGGTGCTCAACATATTTAATAATACGAACTGTGAACACTTACAACGATACAAAAATAACTAAATGTGGCAAACCGATACAGTCCTAGCTGGTGCAGAGAAAACACAGAGACAGGAAACAACCACCCACAAACCCCAACACAAAACAAGCCACCTATATATGATTCCCAATCAGAGACAACACAAAACACCTGCCTTTGATTGAGAACCATATTAGGCCAAACATAGAAACAGACAAACTAGACACACAACATAGAATGCCCACCCAGCTCACGTCCTGACCAACACTAAAACAAGCAAAACACACAAGAACTATGGTCAGAATGTGACAGTGTGGGTGTTTGATTGGTTGATATTTCAATGTTGTAGACTGCTCCAACTGGAGACCATACCTACATTATGAATTATCGAGGATAAAAAAAAAAAATAAAGCACAAAGGCTTGTTTCCATAGCGGTCATTTGAGTGGGTTGGAGTGAAGCTTCTTCAGACAGAGATCCAGACATCAGCCCGTCAGGATAGTTAGTAGAGACCAGAGAGACTGATTGCTTTCCTCCAGGTTGTGTAGCTGCACTCAGAGTGATGACTGCTACAAGCCCAACAGCACCAACTCAGCTCCCTACTGAAACTCCCGAGCTCCTATAGAATCAATCTGGTATCTACACTACAGGCTCTCTGACTGTTGAAACAATCATATCTAGTACTCACAAGAGAAGATGAGAATATCTCCATCAAAACTCTCCTGACATTCTCAAAAAGTATCCTCTTCGCACTTAACAATGGAGACTACAGAATGGTCACATCCCAAATGGCACCATATTCCTCACATAGTGCACTACTTTTGATCAGAGCCCTATGAGCCGTATGAGCCCTATGAACCCTAGAGCCGTATGAACCCTAAAGCCGTATGAGCCCTAGAGCCGTATGAACCCTAAAGCCGTATGAGCCCTAGAGCCGTATGAACCCTAAAGCCGTATGAGCCCTAGAGCCGTATGAACCCTATGAGTCCGAGAGCCCTATGAGCCCTAGATCCCTATGTGCCCTATGAGTCCGAGAGCCCTATGAGCCCTAGATCCCTATGAGCCCTATGAGTCCGAGAGCCCTATGAGCCCTAGAGCCGTATGAACCCTAGAGCCGTATGAGCCCTATGAGCCCTAGAGCCGTATGAGCCCTAGAGCCGTATGAGCCCTATGAGCCCTAGAGCCGTATGAGCCCTATGAACCCTAGAGCCGTATGAGCCCTAGATCCCTATGAGCCCTAGAGCCGTATGAACCCTAGAGCCGTATGAGCCCTATGAACCCTAGAGCCGTATGAGCCCTAGATCCCTATGAGCCCTAGAGCCCTATGAGTCCGAGAGCCCTATGAGCCCTAGAGCCGTATGAGCCCTAGAGCCGTATGTGCCCTATGAGCCCTAGAGCCGTATGAGCCCTAGAGCCCTATGAGCCGTATGAGCCCTAGAGCCGTATGAGCCCTATGAACCCTATGAGCCGTATGAACCCTATGAGCCGTATGAGCCCTAGAGCCGTATGAGCCCTAGAGCCGTATGAGCCCTAGAGCCGTATGAGCCCTAGAGCCGTATGAGCCCTAGAGCCGTATGAACCCTAGTGCCGTATGAACCCTAGAGCCCTATGAACCCTAGAGCCCTATGAACCCTAGAGCCGTATGAACCCTAGAGCCGTATGAGCCCTATGAACCCTAGAGCCGTATGAGCCCTAGAGCCGTATGAACCCTAGAGCCCTATGAACCCTAGAGCCCTATGAGTCCTAGAGCCCTATGAACCCTAGAGCCGTATGAACCCTAGAGCCGTATGAGCCCTATGAACCCTAGAGCCGTATGAGCCCTAGAGCCGTATGAACCCTAGAGCCCTATGAACCCTAGAGCCGAATGAGCCCTAGAGCCGTATGAGCCCTAGAGCCCTATGAGCCCTAGAGCCCTATGAGCCCTATGAACCCTAGAGCCGTATGAGCCCTAGAGCCCTATGAACCCTAGAGCCGTATGAGCCCTAGAGCCGTATGAGCCCTATGAGTCCTAGAGCCCTATGAGCCCTAGAGCCCTATGAGTCCTAGAGCCCTATGAACCCTATAGCCGTATGAGCCCTAGAGCCGTATGAGCCCTAGAGCCGTATGAGCCCTAGAGCCGTATGAGCCCTAGAGCCGTATGAACCCTAGAGCCCTATGAGCCCTAGAGCCATATGAACCCTAGAGCCGTATGAGCCCTAGAGCCGTATGAACCCTAGAGCCCTATGAGCCCTAGAGCCGTATGAACCCTAGAGCCGTATGAGCCCTAGAGCCGTATGAACCCTAGAGCCCTATGAGCCCTAGAGCCGTATGAACCCTAGAGCCGTATGAGCCCTAGAGCCCTATGAGCCCTAGAGCCCTATGAGTCCGAGAGCCCTATGAGCCCTAGAGCCGTATGAGCCCTAGAGCCGTATGAGCCCTATGAGCCCTAGAGCCGTATGAGCCCAATGAGCCGTATGAGCCCTATGAGCCGTATGAGCCCTAGAGCCGTATGAACCCTATGAGCCCTATGAGCCCTAGAGCCGTATGAGCCCTATGAGCCCTAGAGCCGTATGAGCCCTATGAGCCCTAGAGCCGTATGAGCCCTAGAGCCGTATGAGCCCTAGAGCCGTATGAGCCCTAGAGCCGTATGAGCCCTAGAGCCGTATGAGCCCTAGAGCCGTATGAGCCCTAGAGCCGTATGAGCCCTAGAGCCGTATGAGCCCTAGAGCCGTATGAGCCCTAGAGCCGTATGAACCCTAGTGCCGTATGAACCCTAGAGCCCTATGAACCCTAGAGCCCTATGAACCCTAGAGCCGTATGAACCCTAGAGCCCTATGAACCCTAGAGCCGTATGAACCCTAGAGCCGTATGAGCCCTATGAACCCTAGAGCCGTATGAGCCCTAGAGCCGTATGAACCCTAGAGGCCTATGAACCCTAGAGCCCTATGAGTCCTAGAGCCCTATGAGCCCTAGAGCCGTATGAACCCTAGAGCCCTATGAACCCTAGAGCCGAATGAGCCCTAGAGCCGTATGAGCCCTAGAGCCGTATGAGCCCTAGAGCCCTATGAGCCCTATGAACCCTAGAGCCGTATGAGCCCTAGAGCCCTATGAGTCCTAGAGCCCTATGAACCCTAGAGCCGTATGAGCCCTAGAGCCGTATGAGCCCTAGAGCCGTATGAGCCCTATGAGTCCTAGAGCCCTATGAACCCTAGAGCCCTATGAGTCCTAGAGCCCTATGAACTCTAGAGCCGTATGAGCCCTAGAGCCGTATGAGCCCTAGAGCCGTATGAGCCCTAGAGCCCTATGAGCCCTAGAGCCCTATGAGCCCTATGAACCCTAGAGCCGTATGAGCCCTAGAGCCGTATGAACCCTAGAGCCGTATGAACCCTAGAGCCGTATGAGCCCTAGAGCCGTATGAGCCCTAGAGCCGTATGAACCCTAGAGCCCTATGAGCCCTAGAGCCATATGAACCCTAGAGCCGTATGAGCCCTAGAGCCGTATGAACCCTAGAGCCGTATGAGCCCTATGAACCCTAGAGCCGTATGAACCCTAGAGCCGTATGAACCCTAGAGCCCTATGAGCCCTAGAGCCATATGAACCCTAGAGCCCTATGAGCCCTATGAGCCCTAGAGCCCTATGAACCCTAGAGCCGTATGAACCCTAGAGCCGTATGAGCCCTATGAACCCTAGAGCCGTATGAACCCTAGAGCCCTATGAGCCCTAGAGCCCTATGAACCCTAGAGCCGTATGAACCCTAGAGCCGTATGAGCCCTATGAACCCTAGAGCCGTATGAACCCTAGAGCCCTATGAGCCCTAGAGCCATATGAACCCTAGAGCCCTATGAGCCCTAGAGCCATATGAACCCTAGAGCCCTATGAGCCCTATGAGCCCTAGAGCCATATGAGCCCTAAGGGTCCAATTTGAAACAACTCTGGTTAAAACATCTTAGTTTTAACAGACATCTGTATTTGCAAACCTTACATACCCATTATCTGAAGCAGTGTGTGTCTTTTCTGATGTGACGTGGGATTTGACTGACTGCCTTCCAGACACTATACTCCCCCAATTAACGCCCCACAGCCCTGGTGTCTAACCCCTCACAGCCAGACAGAAAGAGAGAGAGAGGGAGGGAGGGAGGTAGACAGAGAGGGAGAAAGAGACCGAGAGAGACAGAGATAGAGGCAGCGAGATAGAGAGAGATACAGATAGGGAGACAAAGAAAGAGAGTATCAGAGAGAAAGAGACAGACATAGAGTCCCTTTGGGTCATGACCATGAAGACCCAGACCCCGTCAGACAATGACAGATCACAGAGGAGAGAGCGGGGGGGTGACAGGACCCGACAGACACTGACAGGTCATAGAGGAGAGAGCGGGGGGGTGACAGGACCCGACAGACACTGACAGGTCATAGAGGAGAGAGCGGGGGGGGGGTGACAGGACCCGACAGACACTGACAGGTCATAGAGGAGAGAGCGGGGGGGGGGGGTGACAGGACCCGACAGACACTGACAGGTCATAGCGGAGAGAGCGGGGGGGTGACAGGACCCGTCAGACAATGACAGATCATAGAGGAGAGAGCGGGGGGTGACAGGACCCGACAGACACTGACAGGTCATAGAGAAGAGAGCGGGGGGTGACAGGACCCCGTCAGACAATGACAGATCATAGAGGAGAGAGCGGGGGGTGACAGGACCCGACAGACACTGACAGATCATAGAGGAGAGAGCGGGGGGGTGACAGGACCCGACAGACACTGACAGGTCATAGAGGAGAGAGAGAGGGGGGTGACAGGCCCAGACAAACAATGACAGGTCATGGAGGTAAGAGTGGGCTGGTATTAGGGGTGACGGCAGGTGACGGTGGTGAGAGAGGTTAGTACCCTGCTACACAAGAACAAACACGCACGCACAAACACACACATACACGAACACAGACTTTACTGTCACTACCCTGCTACACTATACACTACACTGTTACCCTATGCACTACCCTGCTACACTATACACTACACTGTTACACTACACACTACCCTGATACACTATACACTACCCTGTTACACTATACACTACCCTGCTACACTATACACTACACTGTTACACTATACACTACCCTGTTACACTATACACTACACTGTTACACTATACACTACCCTGTTACACTATACACTACCCTGCTACACTATACACTACCCTGTTACACTATACACTACCCTGTTACACTATACACTACACTGTTACACTATACACTACCCTGTTACACTATACACTACCCTGCTAATCTATACACTACCCTGCTACACTATACACTACCCTGTTACACTATACACTACCCTGTTACACTATACACTACCCTGTTACACTATACACTACCCTGTTACACTATACAGTACACTACCCTATGGGCCCTGGTCAAATGTAGTGCACGAAATAGAAAACCATTCAGCTGGTTACCAACGATCTCCTACCTGTACACCAACCAGTATATCTCCTACCTGAACACCAACCAGTATCTCTCCTACCTGTACACCAACCAGTATATCTCCTACCTGTACACCAACCAGTATATCTCCTACCTGAACACCAACCAGTATATCTCCTACCTGAACACCAACCAGTATATCTCCTACCTGTACACCAACCAGTATATCTCTACCTGTACTCCAACCAGTAGGTCTCCTACCTGTACACCAACCAGTATATCTCCTACCTGTACTCCAACCAGTATATCTCCTACCTGTACTCCAACCAGTATATCGCCTACCTGTACTCCAACCAGTAGGTCTCCTACCTGTACACCAACCAGTATATCTTCCCTACCTGTACACCAACCAGTATTTATCCTACATCTACTCCAACCAGTAGGCCTCCCACCTGTACACCAACCCGTATTTATTCTACCTGTACTCCAACCAGTAGGCCTCCCACCTGTATCACGTGTCTCTAGCCTATCCTGAAGTAAAGCCAAGGTCCTCCCATGCACCAAAGTAGTATTTTATAATCCCAACTATAGTCAGACAGGCGTGGTGAACCCGTAGAAGGACATATGGACAGTCATTTAATAGGATGTCTGTGGGTCAACCACTCTGCAAGGATCCGGGAGGAGCCACTTATGTAACATAACATGGTCCACATAGAGATAATGCAGATGACTGAATAATAAATAATTAGCAGTGGTATAGCAGAATAGGACATAAGATAACTGCAGTGACAGGTAACATTGGTTTCACTTAAGCAGGGTCATAGATAGATCTGCATTGGCAGATAGCACTGAGAACGCTTCAAAACATCGTGTTGACTTAGAATCATCACTATAGTATATAGCTGCAGTGGTATACAGATGTAGGAACTGAAGGTGTGACAGTTTGCTACAGCAGGAAAATAATCCTGCAGCAACAACAAATGTGAATTATTATGTAGATCATAATTAAAGTTTTTTTATACAGTAGGTGATGATACATTTTTGTTAGAATAAATCATGTCTGATATTTTAAAGTGGAAATTACAAACTGTGGAATCCTTTTTAAACCTTGAATACACAAACATTTTCATTTCCGGCTGTCTAGGAAAATGATCTGCGACATCAGATGGATCAAATTAAGATAGTCCACCTGTGGTGCAGAGAAACGCCTGCGCAGACCTGGAATATTATGACTCATTTCTGAGTGTTTATGCAGTTCACATAACCCAGTTCTTTACCCTAAACCCAGGTAGCTGGATGTGGGAGGCTTTAAATTAGACCTGCTGTCTGCTACTCTGCTACACCAGAGGAATGACAGTAGATTTAGGCTTCACCTCCAGTAATCTATAAGGAATGGCAGTAGATTTAGGCTTCACCTCTAGTAATCTATAAGGAATGACAGTAGATTTAGGCTTCACCTCCAGTAATCTATAAGGAATGACAGTAGATTTAGGCTTCACCTCTAGTAATCTATAAGGAATAACAGCAGATTTAGGCTTCACCTCTAGTAATCTATAAGGAATGACAGATTTAGGCTTCACCTCTAGTAATCTATAAGGAATGACAGATTTAGGATTCACCTCCAGTAATCTATAAGGAATAACAGTAGATTTAGGCTTCACCTCCAGTAATCTATAAGGAATAACAGTAGATTTAGGCTTCACCTCCAGTAATCTATAAGAAATGACAGTAGATTAAGTCTTCACCTCCAGTAATCTATAAGGAATGACAGTAGATTTATGCTTCACCTCCAGTAATCTATAAGAAATTACAGTAGATTTAGGCTTCACCTCCAGTAATCTATAAGGAATGACAGTAGATTTAGGCTTCACCTCCAGTAATCTATAAGGAATAACAGTAGATTTATGCTTCACCTCCAGTAATCTATAAGGAATGACAGTAGATTAAGGCTTCACCTCCAGTAATCTATAAGGAATGACAGTAGATTTAGGCTTCACCTCCAGTTATCTATAAGGAATGACAGTAGATTTAGGCTTCACCTCCAGTAATCTATAAGAAATGACAGTAGATTTAGGCTTCACCTCCAGTAATCTATAAGGAATGACAGTAGATTTAGGCTTCACCTCCAGTAATCTATAAGGAATAACAGTAGATTTATGCTTCACCTCCAGTAATCTATAAGGAATGACAGTAGATTAAGGCTTCACCTCCAGTAATCTATAAGGAATGACAGCAGATTAATTAAGGCTTCACCTCCAGTAATCTATAAGGAATGACAGTAGATTTAGGCTTCACCTCCAGTAATCTATAAGGAATGACAGTAGATTTAGGCTTCACCTCCAGTAATCTATAAGGAATGACAGTAGATTTAGGCTTCACCTCCAGTAATCTATAAGAAATGACAGTAGATTTAGGCTTCACCTCCAGTAATCTATAAGGAATGACAGTAGATTTAGGCTTCACCTCCAGTAATCTATAAGGAATGACAGTAGATTTAGGCTTCACCTCCAGTAATCTATAAGGAATGACAGTAGATTTAGGCTTCACCTCTAGTAATCTATAAGGAATGACAGTAGATTTAGGCTTCACCTCCAGTAATCTATAAGGAATGACAGTAGATTTAGGCTTCACCTCCAGTAATCTATAAGGAATGACAGTAGATTTAGGCTTCACCTCCAGTAATCTATAAGGAATGACAGTAGATTTAGGCTTCACCTCCAGTAATCTATAAGGAATAACAGTAGATTTAGGCTTCACCTCCAGTAATCTATAAGAAATGACAGTAGATTAAGTCTTCACCTCCAGTAATCTATAAGGAATGACAGTAGATTTATGCTTCACCTCCAGTAATCTATAAGAAATTACAGTAGATTTAGGCTTCACCTCCAGTAATCTATAAGGAATGACAGTAGATTTAGGCTTCACCTCCAGTAATCTATAAGGAATAACAGTAGATTTATGCTTCACCTCCAGTAATCTATAAGGAATGACAGTAGATTAAGGCTTCACCTCCAGTAATCTATAAGGAATGACAGTAGATTTAGGCTTCACCTCCAGTTATCTATAAGGAATGACAGTAGATTTAGGCTTCACCTCCAGTAATCTATAAGAAATGACAGTAGATTTAGGCTTCACCTCCAGTAATCTATAAGGAATGACAGTAGATTTAGGCTTCACCTCCAGTAATCTATAAGGAATAACAGTAGATTTATGCTTCACCTCCAGTAATCTATAAGGAATGACAGTAGATTAAGGCTTTACCTCCAGTAATCTATAAGGAATGACAGCAGATTAATTAAGGCTTCACCTCCAGTAATCTATAAGGAATGACAGTAGATTTAGGCTTCACCTCCAGTAATCTATAAGGAATGACAGTAGATTTAGGCTTCACCTCCAGTAATCTATAAGGAATGACAGTAGATTTAGGCTTCACCTCCAGTAATCTATAAGAAATGACAGTAGATTTAGGCTTCACCTCCAGTAATCTATAAGGAATGACAGTAGATTTAGGCTTCACCTCCAGTAATCTATAAGGAATGACAGTAGATTTAGGCTTCACCTCCAGTAATCTATAAGGAATGACAGTAGATTTAGGCTTCACCTCTAGTAATCTATAAGGAATGACAGTAGATTTAGGCTTCACCTCCAGTAATCTATAAGGAATGACAGTAGATTTAGGCTTCACCTCCAGTAATCTATAAGGAATGACAGTAGATTTAGGCTTCACCTCCAGTAATCTATAAGGAATGACAGTAGATTTAGGCTTTACCTCCAGTAATCTATAAGGAATGACAGCAGATTTAGGCTTCACCTCCAGTAATCTATAAGGAATGACAGTAGATTTAGGCTTCACCTCCAGTAATCTATAAAGAATGACAGTAGATTTAGGCTCTACCTCTAGTAATCTATAAGGAATGACAGTAGATTTAGGCTCTACCTCTAGTAATCTATAAGGAATGACAGTAGATTTAGGCTCTACCTCTAGTACTCTATAAGGAATGACAGTAGATTTAGGCTTCACCTCCAGTAATCTATAAGGAATGACAGCAGATTTAGGCTCTACCTCTAGTAATCTATAAGGAATAACAGTAGATTTAGGCCTCACCTCCAGTAATCTATAAGGAATGACAGTAGATTTAGGCTTCACCTCTAGTAATCTATAAGGAATGACAGTAGATTTAGGCTTCACCTCCAGTAATCTATAAGGAATGACAGTAGATTTAGGCTTCACCTCCAGTAATCTATAAGGAATGACAGTAGATTTAGGTATCACCTCCAGTAATCTATAAGGCTGATTTTATTAGTGGGTAAATTGAACACTTCCTAAAGTGAATAGGTTTGTGCTTTTACCTGCTATAAGCACATATAAGCATTCATAATGTGTTTCTGAAATGTTCCTACTTGACTGTTTATACACTGATAGTGGGGGGAGAAGGGGGGTGGGGGCGGTCGGTCGGACAAAGGGTATGTTGCTAACAGAAATAGAATGTGAATAATAGAATTCAATCTAATTCTATGGTTGCTATGCTAACCTGTGTTTTCTCTGTTTCAGATTGGCTACTGGAACGAGTACCAGCGATTAGTAAATGTGTTAGAACAACAGGTGGTCGCCAACGAGTCTTCTTCTGTGGAAAACCGAACGATTGTGGTCACTACTATTATGGTACACTTTCCATGGCAACTTTGAAATGTGTTCACCACAACGTATTCTGCCAGTCAGGGCCGTGGGCGACGGTGTTGATGCCTAACCGGTTGATACAGTCTGTCCTGGGCTGGGCAGAACCACATCTTTTTTGTGTTTGCCTTGCATCCACTCACTACACGTTGAAACAGTCGATCCCTCTGTAAGGAGAAGAGAGTGTTTCAACTGTATCCGTGTGGGTGACAAAGCATTTAGAATTCTCATACTTCAGTGGCCTGTCGTAGCAGTGACATCACAATATTGGTATTATATGATACATGAGTAAGTGGGTAAATGGGTTGAGTTGACTCCATCTAATAGAAAACACATACAAACCAACATCCACCATCCGTACGTAAGTAGAACCTGTCTTGTCTGTCCTCATCAAGTAAATGGTTCAATGACAATCTGGGATAGGAGAAGGAGATGATGATGATGATGATGATGATGGTGGTGTTAATGATACTGCAATGGCTTCTCAAGGACAAAGCAAAATACAGCACATTTGAGAGAGGATAAGAACGATAATATTTGCAAAGCTTTCGGAAAGTATTCAGACCCCTTGAGTTTTTCCATATTTTGTTATGTTACAGTCTTCTTCTAAAATGAATGAAATAAATGTGTTTCCACATCGATCTACACACAAATACCCCATAATGACAGAGCGAAAATAGTTTTTTTGTTTAAAATTTTTTAAAATTAAAAACAGAATTACCTTTATATAAGTATTCAGACACTTTGCTATGAGACTCCACATTGAGCTCAGGTGCATTCTGTTTCCATTCATCATCCTTGAGATGTTTTTACAACTTGATTGGAATCCACCTGTGGTAAAATCAAATGATTGGACATGATTTGGAAAGGAACACACCTGTCTATATAAGGTCCCACAGTTGACAGGGCATGTCATAGCAAAAACCAAGTCATGAGGTCTAAGGAATTGTCAGTAAAGCTCCGAGACAGGATTGTGTTGAGGCACAGATCTGGGGAAGGGTACCAAAACATTTCTGCAGCATTGCAGGTCAGCAAGAACACAGTGGCCTCCATCATTCTTAAATGGAAGAAGTTTGGAACCACCAAGACTCTTCCTAGAGCTGGCCGCCAGGCCAAACTGAGCAATCAGGAGGGAGGGCCTTGGTCAGGGAGGTGACCAAGAACCCGATGGTCACTCTAACAAAGCTCCAGAGTTCTGCTGTGGAGATTGGAGAACATTCCAGAAAGACAACCATCTCTGCAGCACTCCACCAATCAGGCCTTTATGGTAGAGTGGCCAGATGGAACCCACTCCTCAGTAAAAGGCACATGACAGCCTGCTTGGAGTTTACCAAAAGGAACCTAAAGGACTCTCAGATCATGAGAAACAAGATTTTCTGGTCTGATGAAACCAAGATGGAACTCTTTGGCCTGAATGCCAAGCGTCACGTCTGGAGGAAACCTGGCACCATTCCTATGGTGAAGCATGGTGGTGGCAGCATCATGCTGTGGGGATGTTTTTCAGCGGCCGGGACTGGGAGATTAGTCAGGATCAAGGGAAAGATGAATGGAGCAAAGTACAGAGAGATCCTTGATGAAAACCTGATCCAGAGTAGTCAGACCTCAGACTGGGACAAAGGTTCACATTCCAACAGGACAACAAGCCTAAGCACACAGCCAAAACAGCTAGAGACAGGACTTGAACCTGATCAAACATCTCTGGAGAGACCTGAAAATAGCTGTGTAGCAATGCTCCCCATCCAACCTGACAGGTCGAGAGGTTCTGCAGAGAAGAATGGGAGAAACTCCTCAAATACAAGTGTGCCAAGCTTGTAGCGTCATTCCCAAGAAGACTTGAGGCTGTAATCGCTGCCAAAGGTGCTTCAACAAAGTACTGAGTAAAGGGTCTGAATACTTACGTAAATGTAATATTACAATTTTTATTTATTTTTGCAAACATTTCTAAAAACCTGTTTTTGCTTTGTCATTCTGGGGTATTGTGATGAGGGTAAAAAAAACAATTGTATCCATTTTAGAATAAGACAGTGTTGGGTTCTGAATGTATGAAATATACTTATTCATGTCACTGAGGGAGAGAGAGGAACGTGTAACGTTTACATCCTGTCCGGGTATATCATTGTTTGCCATCAGGGATCCTATGGGACGAAACAAGACACCGTCTGTTACGAGTCTATATGACAGCCGTGAGTTGGGGAGGAGTTGGCACTTTGGGGCAGAGGTCAGGTTAGATTCAGTGAGGAAGAACAGCTATCACTAAGGTTCTGTCTAGTGACAGAGATGCATAGGAGAAAGGGTCAAATATCAGTGCTTGTGTGAATATATATTTTTGTCTTCTGAAGCTGTATTGACCCAGTGGGTTGAATAAAATTGGTTTGAGCTTTGCTAAGCATCCAGGAGTTTTAATATGTTCATTTAGAACCTAAGAGATGCAACATAACAACATGTGGAAAAAGTCAAGCGGTCTGAATACTTTCCGAATGCACTGTATATATATATATATATATATATATATATATATATATATATTCTTTTTTTTAATCTATTTTCTTTTGTTCTTCTGAGGGCTGGTTCTGTGTTGAATATATATTTATTGAATATATTTTGTTTTGTTCCTCTGAGGGCTGGTTCTGTGTTGAATATATATATATGTATATATATTGAATCCATTTTGTTTTGTTCCTCTGAGGGCTGGTTCTGTGTATAGCTTCCAGTGGGTTGTTTTGGCAGGAAGGAGAGAGTTTTGCTTCGATTTCCTGGCAGCAGTGTTGACTGCAATGGGAATTATTCCTTTCACACTACTATTTTACCATATTTGCTCATTATTTTATATTTTACTTTCCCTCCCTGAATGCAAAAATATTTAGGGGGCTGTAAATATCAAATCAAATTGTATTAGTCACATGCGTCGAATACAACAAGTGTAGAGCATACAGTGAAATGCTTACTTACGAGCCCCTAAACAACAATGTCGTTCAAATAAGAATAAGAAATAAAAGTAACAAGTGATTAAAGAGCAACAGCAAAATAACATTCGGAGGGTCGGAGGGTATAGCGGGATTTATTATAAGCTTCCGGGTTAACTTCCCCTGAACAAGGCAGTTAACCCACTGTTCCTAGGCCATCATTGAAAGTAAGAATTTGTTCTTAACTGACCTGCTTAGTTAAATAAAGGTAAAAAAAAAAGAGTCCCTCTCCTTGAAAGCCGCAGTACTAGCCTTTAGCTCAGTGCGGATGTTGCCTGTAAGCCATGGCTTCTGTTTGGGGTTTGTACGTACGGTCATTGTGGGGGCGACGTCATCAATGCACTTATTGATGAAGCCAATGACTGATGTGGTGTACCAATGCCATCGGAGAAATCCCGGAAAATATTCCAGTCTTTGCCAGCAAAACAGTCCTGTAGTTTAGCATCTGCTTCATCTGATCACTTTTTTATTGATCGAGTCACTGGTGCTTCCTGCTTTAATTTTAGCTTGTAAGCAGGAATCAGGAGGATAGAATTATGGTCAGATTTACCAAATGGAGGGCGAGGGAGAGCTTTGTATGCATATCTGTGTGTGGAGTAAATGTGGTCCAGAGTTATTTTCCCTCTGGTTGCACATTTAACATGCTGATAGAAATTTGGTAAGACCGATTTAAGTTTCCCTGCATTAAAGTCCACGGCCACTAGGAGCGGGGGGATTAAAGTCCCCGGCCACTCTGTGTGAGCGTTTTCCTGTTTGCTTATGGTGGAATACAGCTCATTGAGCTCATTATGTAGACCGCTATGAAAAATACAGATGAAAACTCTCCAGGTAGATAGTGTGGTCTACAGCTTATCATGCGATACTCTACCTCAGACAAGCAAAACCTCGACACTTTGCCATCTATCGTAACGATCTTGTCCTATAAACAACCTCTGAATAGTAAAGAAACACTCTTGAAAAGGAAAACATTTGAAAAGTGATGAAGGTCCTAAGAGTTCAGGGATAAGTATTCCTTCCTACACAATTACCTTTAATCTATATTCTGAAAGGTCTCTCTCACTTCTCTTTCTCTCTCTCTCTCTCTCTCTCTCACTTCTCTCTCTCTCTCTCTCTCACTTCTCTTTCTCTCTCTCTCTCACTTCTCTTTCTCTCTCTCTCTCTCTCTCTCTCTCTCTCTCTCTCTCTCTCTCTCTCTCTCTCTCTCTCTCTCTCTCTCTCTCTCTCTCTCTCTCTCTCTCTCTCTCTCTCTCTCTCTCTCTCTCTCTCTCTCTCTCTCTCTCTCTCTCTCTCTCTCTATCAAAAGGAAGCATTTAAAGGCTTCAGAATGGATAACAGCATCAGTAGATAAACATTCTGTTAACTCAGGGGGGGCATTTACAATCATGCAAGGGTGAAGAGGATATATGTTCAGCACAGAACACACAAGCCATTGCTTCTCCACTTGCATCCCTCTAATTATGTGTTGGCTCTAATGGCGTCGCCCGCTCTGTGTGAGCAGCAGCTCTTCTTTTGTTGGGTAATGATGAAACCATAACAACAAGCTGTACCACCTCCAGTGTTTGAAAATGGTGGCGTTAAAAGCACGCTCCGCTCTGCTGGCGGTGTTCGTCTTTTAAATATTTATTTATTTTACTTATAAGATACATTTTTTATTTGCATTTTGGGATTATAATGAAAATGTCTCCCTTTTTTCTTTTAGTTTTTTTTTTGTTGCAATGACTATTACCAAAGGCTTCCCCCTTTGCTCATTGATTGGTGCAATGTGCTTGTTGATGATTATGTTGAGATATCAATGTAGTCACTTCCCTCTCCAGGTCACGGCCATTTACTTTATGAACCTCCACCCTCATCCCACTGTGAGCTAACCCACTCCCAGCCTACCAACACCCCCATCCCACTGTGAGCTAACCCACTCCCAGCCTACCTCCACCCCCATCCCACTGTGAGCTAACCCACTCCCAGCCTACCAACACCCCCATCCCACTGTGAGCTAACCCACTCCCAGCCTACCAACACCCCCATCCCACTGTGAGCTAACCCACTCCCAGCCTACCTCCACGCCCATCCCACTGTGAGCTAACCCACTCCCAGCCTACCAACACCCCCATCCCACTGTGAGCTAACCCACTCCCAGCCTACCAACACCCCCATCCCACTGTGAGCTAACCCACTCCCAGCCTACCAACACCCCCATCCCACTGTGAGCTAACCCACTCCCAGCCTACCAACACCCCCATCCCACTGTGAGCTAACCCACTCCCAGCCTACCTCCACGCCCATCCCACTGTGAGCTAACCCACTCCCAGCCTACCAACACCCCCATCCCACTGTGAGCTAACCCACTCCCAGCCTACCTCCACGCCCATCCCACTGTGAGCTAACCCACTCCCAGCCTACCTCCACCCCCATCCCACTGTGAGCTAACCCACTCCCAGCCTACCAACACCCCCATCCCACTGTGAGCTAACCCACTCCCAGCCTACCTCCACCCCCATCCCACTGTGAGCTAACCCACTCCCAGCCTACCAACACCCCCATCCCACTGTGAGCTAACCCACTCCCAGCCTACCTCCACGCCCATCCCACTGTGAGCTAACCCACTCCCAGCCTACCAACACCCCCATCCCACTGTGAGCTAACCCACTCCCAGCCTACCAACACCCCCATCCCACTGTGAGCTAACCCACTCGCAGCCTACCAACACCCCCATCCCACTGTGAGCTAACCCACTCCCAGCCTACCAACACACCCAGCTCCTGTTGAAGTCCACAAACCTCTAACTATGGCATATTGTAGCTCTAGCAAGACACTGTGAGAAGCATGTGGTCCTCTTCGACTGGTAGTTTGTCACACGCACGCACGCACACACACACACACACACACACACACACACACACACACACACACACACACACACACACAACCGTTCCCCAGGGCTAAGAGACAGGAGGCTGAGTGATTTAGGGCTGGGGGTCCGCTGGCCACCACAGCTTGGTAAAACACCTACCTGGTTTGTCATCCTGCTGTTATCAACATGTATTTCATCTGTGGTGTATCATCAGTACATGCCTGGCTGCATGAGACTACTGGTTGAAGCTACTGTGTGTGTGTGTGTGTGTGTGTGTGTGTGTGTGTGTGTGTGTGTGTGTGTGTGTGTGTGTGTGTGTGTGTGTGTGTGTGTGTGTGTGTGTGTGTGTGTGTGTGTGTGTGTGTGTGTGTGTGACAATAAACCAGCGTGTGATCTGACTGTTAACAGGAAGCCCCTTATGTGATGTACAAGAAACACCAGATGAATCTGGAGGGGAATGACAGATATGAAGGCTACTGTGTCGATTTAGCGGCCGAAATTGCAAAACATGTGGGGATAAGATACAAACTGTCAGTAGTAGCAGACGGGAAGTACGGTGCGCGGGATCCAGACACCAAGACGTGGAACGGGATGGTGGGGGAACTGGTCTATGGGGTGAGTGGAGTCATCTCTAAGTCTCTCACTGATGTTCATTGTTACATCACCGAAGAATGGGTCCCAAATAGCACTTCATTCCCTATATAGTGCACTATTTTTGACCAGGATCATTAGGGCTCTATATAGTGCACTATTTTTGACCAGGATCCATAGGGCTCTATATAGTGCACTACTTTTGACCAGGATCCATAGGGCTCTATATAGTGCACTATTTTTGACCAGGATCCATAGGGCTCTATATAGTGCACTATTTTTGACCAGGATCCATAGGGCTCTATATAGTGCACTACTTTTGACCAGGATCCATAGGGCTCTATATAGTGCACTATTTTTGACCAGGATCCATAGGGCTCTATATAGTGCACTACTTTTGACCAGGATCCATAGGGCTCTATATAGTGCACTACTTTTGACCAGGATCCATAGGGCTCTATATAGTGCACTATTTTTGACCAGGATCCATAGGGCTCTATATAGTGCACTACTTTTGACCAGGATCCATAGGGCTGTATATAGTACACTATTTTTGACCAGGATCCATAGGGCTCTATATAGTGCACTACTTTTGACCAGGATCCATAGGGCTCTATATAGTGCACTACTTTGACCAGGATCCATAGGGCTCTATATAGTGCACTACTTTTGACCAGGATCCATAGGGCTCTATATAGTACACTATTTTTGACCAGGATCCATAGGGCTCTATATAGTGCACTACTTTTGACCAGGATCCATAGGGCTCTATATAGTGCACTACTTTGACCAGGATCCATAGGGCTCTATATAGTGCACTACTTTTGACCAGGATCCATAGGGCTCTATATAGTGCACTACTTTTGACCAGGATCCATAGGGCTCTATATAGTGCACTACTTTTGACCAGGATCCATAGGGCTCTATATAGTGCACTATTTTTGACCAGGATCCATAGGGCTCTATATAGTGCACTACTTTTGACCAGGATCCATAGGGCTCTATATAGTGCACTATTTTTGACCAGGATCCATAGGGCTCTATATAGTGCACTACTTTTGACCAGGATCCATAGGGCTCTATATAGTGCACTACTTTTGACAAGGATCCATAGGGCTCTATATAGTGCACTATTTTTGACCAGGATCCATAGGGCTCTATATAGTGCACTACTTATGACCAGGATCCATAGGGCTCTATATAGTACACTATTTTTGACCAGGATCCATAGGGCTCTATATAGTGCACTACTTTTGACCAGGATCCATAGGGCTCTATATAGTGCACTACTTTGACCAGGATCCATAGGGCTCTATATAGTGCACTACTTTTGACCAGGATCCATAGGGCTCTATATAGTGCACTACTTTTGACCAGGATCCATAGGGCTCTATATAGTGCACTACTTTTGACCAGGATCCATAGGGCTCTATATAGTGCACTACTTTTGACCAGGATCCATAGGGCTCTATATAGTGCACTACTTTTGACCAGGATCCATAGGGCTCTATATAGTGCACTACTTTTGACCAGGATCCATAGGGCTCTATATAGTGCACTACGTTTGACCAGGATCCATAGGGCTCTATATAGTGCACTACTTTTGACCAGGATCCATAGGGCTCTATATAGTGCACTATATAGGGAATAGAGTTCCATTTGGGACGTATCATTTGTTTAAACATTCACTACCAGCAGTTTGAAAGAGAAAAGGTATATATTAATAATGTGATTGTGTAACAATGTTTATAGTCTGCCTCCTATTTTACATTTACGTCATTTAGCAGACGCTCTTATCCAGAGAGACTTACAGTAGTGAGTGCATACATTTTAATACATTCTTCGTACTGGTCCCCACGTGGGACTCGAACCCAGAACCCTGACGCCATGCTCTACCAACTGACGTGTCTTAAATGGAGGGGCGTATATTAAATGGATGATTGAGGAGCAGGGGAGAGGGCCGTCTATTGGATGATAGAGGAGCAGGGGAGAGGGCCGTCTATTGGATGATAGAGGAGCAGGGGAGAGGGCCGTCTATTGGATGATAGAGGAGCAGGGGAGAGGGCCGTCTATTGGATGATAGAGGAGCAGGGGAGAGGGCCGTCTATTGGATGATAGAGGAGCAGGGGAGAGGGCCGTCTATTAAATGGATGATAGGGGAGCAGGGGAGAGGGCCGTCTATTAAATGGATGAGAGGGGAGCAGGGGAGAGGGCCGTCTATTAAATGGATGATAGGGGAGCAGGGGAGAGGGCCGTCTATTAAATGGATGATAGAGGAGCAGGGGAGAAGGCCGTCTATTGGATGATAGAGGAGCAGGGGAGAGGGCCGTCTATTGGATGATAGAGGAGCAGGGGAGAGGGCCGTCTATTAAATGGATGAGAGAGGAGCAGGGGAGAGGGCCGTCTATTAAATGGATGATTGAGGAGCAGGGGAGAGGGCCGTCTATTAAATGGATGAGAGAGGAGCAGGGGAGAGGGCCCTCTATTAAATGGATGAGAGAGGAGCAGGGGAGAGGGCCGTCTATTAAATAGATGATAGAGGAGCAGGGGAGAGGGCCTTCTATTAAATAGATGATAGAGGAGCAGGGGAGAGGGCCGTCTATTGGATGATAGAGGAGCAGGGGAGAGGGCCGTCTATTAAATAGATGAGAGAGGAGCAGGGGAGAGGGCCTTCTATTAAATGGATGAGAGAGGAGCAGGGGAGAGGGCCGTCTATTAAATGGATGATAGAGGAGCAGGGGAGAGGGCCGTCTATTAAATAGATGAAAGAGGAGCAGGGGAGAGGGCCGTCTATTGGATGATAGAGGAGCAGGGGAGAGGGCCATCTATTGGATGATAGAGGAGCAGGGGAGAGGGCCGTCTATTAAATGGATGAGAGAGGAGCAGGGGAGAGGGCCGTCTATTAAATAGATGATAGAGGAGCAGGGGAGAGGGCCGTCTTAAATAGATGAGAGAGGATCTGTGATTATGTCCATCACCATCCACCGTGTCAATGTGGTTATTTATGTCCATCACCATCCACCGTGTCAATGTGGTTATTTATGTCCATCACCATCCACCGTGTCAATGTGGTTATTTATGTCCATCACCATCCACCGTGTCAATGTGGTTATTTATGTCCATCACCATCCACCGTGTCAATGTGGTTATTTATGTCCATCACCATCCACCGTGTCAATGTGGTTATTTATGTCCATCACCATCCATCGTGTCAATGTGGTTATTTATGTCCATCACCATCCATCGTGTCAATGTGGTTATTTATGTCCATCACCATTCATCGTGTCAATGTGGTTATTTATGTCCATCACCATCCACCGTGTCAATGTGGTTATTTATGTCCATCACCATCCACCGTGTCAATGTGGTTACACGTGGGCAGTCAGGCCAAGCAGGTCTAATGATTGTGTAAAGGCTGGGTGACCTTCTGTCCAGGAAATGGATGTGATCTTAGCTGTCATTTAAAGGTTAGCCCTTAAGCCCTGAAACTCTTTCTCTATGGCTGAGTGTTCTCTTCTCTATTGATTGGCCGTTACCACGGACACCGTTAGACTTAAGTGGTTATATTATAGCACTGCTGCCTAGGCTACGATCACCGTGTCCACAGGGTACAGAAACATCACAATGACGCCTTCATTTGGGTTTATCGTTGTATTTCCCCACCGTTTGGACTTGCACGAAACGTTCTCTCCTCGTGTTGCTTTATCACGTTTTTCTTCGTCTACTCATTTATTTGTAGAAACACAGTCCTTTAGGCCACAATACAAAGACATGTACTTCACGAATCGCTGCCTGGGAACAAAAGCTGCTGTTTGATGAATTGCGTCGTATGCTACACTCAAGCTGCAGCAGTAACTTGTGTCTTAATTCATTACAGATTCATTCTCTTCTTCTGCTGTTTTTTTAACAAAGTAAGAAAGCCCATCGTTTTGATAGTGCCATCACCACTTTTAAGGATGTGTTTTGGTAACAAGCCATGATGGGGAGGAGAGAAAGAAAGAAAGAAAGAACGACAGAATGAAAGAAAGAGAAGAAAGAAAGAAAGAAAGAACGACCGAATGAAAGAAAGAAAGAATGACAGAATGAAAGAAAGAGAAAGAAAGAAAGAACGACCGAATGAAAGAAAGAAAGAGAACGACAGAAAGAAAGAAAGAAAGAGAGAAATAAAGAACGACTGAATGAAAGAAAGATAGAAAGAAAGAACGACAGAATGAAAGAAAGATAGAAAGAAAGAACGACAGAATGAAAGAAAGAACGACAGAATGAAAGAAAGAGAAGAAAGAGATGAAAGGGAGCTTGGAAGATAAAAATAATGTAGATGACAAAAGTCTTGTCTGGTCTCTTCCGGGCATGGAGGCGCTCTGAATGGGATGGGAGGAAGGGAGGAATGCTGAAGTGGAGGGGTTTCTTCACACAGGATTGGGTTACTGTGTTTCTCCCACAATAACCACTTGAAAGGCTGTAATTTAAATCAGAGCTGTTTTATGCTGTTAGACACATCTACATAACAGTTACACTGGTGTATATATTTACTGTTGTTCTACAGAAAGATGATCAGCAACTATTATTCATCTGTCCTGAAATGCCTTGGCTACATCCCAAATGGCACCCTATTCCCTACCTGTGCACCACTTTGGACAGGGCCCATAGGGAATAGGCTACCATTTGGGACACAGGACAAATGCTTGTTTTGGGGGATATATCCCCTGCCTGCGTTACAAATAAATAACTTATTCCCTTTAATTAACTATGTATATGCAAATTATGTTAGGATTTGTTAGGATTTGACACTAACGGTGAGTTTCATGAGCTGAAGATAAACGTAAAAGGTTTTCTGTAATATACGTTTTTATTCGTACACCTGCAAAGTTTCCAGCCTGTTCTTAGCATCCCTCCTGGTTAGAGCCCATCAGTCTCCCACAGTCTGAAAGCTTTAAACTAACTAGACAGTGGTAGCCACTGCACCATGGGGTGCTACATATTTCACATCTGACTCATACACCCATTTATGTGTTGCTAGTTATGCCCAATCTGTGTCTAGAAATCTTTTTGGGAAAGGTGAACATGAAATGTTTGAAAATCTTTTTGCTTTTTTTCCTCCCTCTCTTCACTGATTGTGGAAATATTTGTTGAGACTCTGTAGAACTCAATGTAGTACACATTCTACACATTCTTCATATTTCTTTGATGTTGTTGTTGTGTTGACTAAAAGCATCCTGAGGCACAGACTGTTCAAGCTTTTCCTCTTCATGATGTTTTGTTTTGTCCGCTTTGAGAATATAAAGCAGAACCGTAGGCCAATATTTGAAGAAACTCTTGAAAACTGTCCATAAGTTATATAAGGAGCTTCATTTAACAAACTTATTTTCATTTCATTCTACCTCAGGTCATAGGTTAGTCTAAATCCAGCAAAAGTGATACATAATATCTAGATAAAAAAACATATCTCAGCTGTAACCAAACTAACCCACTCTACGTGTCCCTGTTTCCAGAGAGCAGATATAGCTGTGGCACCTCTCACCATAACCCTGGTTCGTGAGGAGGTGATCGACTTCTCCAAGCCCTTCATGTCTCTGGGCATCTCCATTATGATCAAGAAACCCCAGAAGTCTAAACCCGGGGTGTTCTCCTTCCTGGACCCGCTGGCCTATGAGATCTGGATGTGTATCGTGTTCGCCTACATCGGTGTGAGTGTGGTCCTGTTCCTGGTCAGCCGTTTCAGCCCTTATGAGTGGAACCTGGATGAACAGGATGAGACCAAAGACCCCCAGACACCTCCAGATCCTCCCAACGACTTTGGCATCTTCAACTCTCTGTGGTTCTCTCTGGGAGCCTTCATGCAACAAGGATGTGAGATATCACCCAGGTAGGAAACGATCTGATCTAGAAATGAAACGGGCACCGTAGGTCTGACCTAAAAATACAATACACTACCAGCTCTCACAGTCTCACATCATAATTAAACATTCATCCATGTTTCTCAAACGTCAAATTTCAAAGTTCTTCCAAATGTCAATTACTTTCCCCTGGATTCGAACATGCAATCTTTTGAATCAGATGCTTACACCCATCTGCCATCCCCGTCCACAACACCGTAGCAAAACCGGAACCTACTTGAGGGTAACACCGCTCACTGTTGCCCCCTAGTGTCCGGTTTCTACTTCATCTCCCGATGTTCTCAGACATGGATGGACGTCCAATAGTGACTTGTATCACGGTTGACCTGGATGGAAATGCCATGGTGTTGATCTGATGTAAAAATACCATGGGGTGGATCTAATGTCAAAATACCATGAGGTGGATCTAATGTAAAAATACCATGGGGTGGATCTAATGTAAAAATACCATGGGGTGGATCTAATGTAAAAATACCATGGGGTGGATCTAATGTCAAAATACCATGGGGTGGATCTAATGTAAAAATACCATGGGGTGGATCTGATGTAAAAATACCATGGGGTGGATCTAATGTAAAAATACCATGGGGTGGATCTAATGTAAAAATACCATGGGGTGGATCTGATGTAAAAACACCATGGGGTGGATCTAATGTCAAAATACCATATGTAGATTGGAATCGTGTGCTTCTTCTCTTCAATAGAATACAATAGGCTACTTGCCGGTGCTCCAAAATAGATCCTATATAGCTGTAAAATATCTCCAATATAGCTCCAATATACCTGTAAAATATATGTAAAATAGCTCCAATATAGCTGTAATAAAGCTCTAATATAGTTTTTTCTATAGCTCTAAAATAGCTGCAAAATAGGTCCAATATAGCTGTAAAATAGCTCCAACATAGCTCTAAAATAGCTGTAAAATATAGCTCCAATATAGCTGTAATATAGCTCCAATATAGCTGTAATATAGCTCCAATATAGCTGTAATATAGCTCTAATATAGCTGTAATATAGCTCCACTATAGCTGTAATATAGCTCCACTATAGCTGTAAAATAGCTCCAACATAGCTCTAAAATAGCTCTAAAATAGCTCCAACATAGCTCTAAAATAGCTGTAAAGTAGCTCCAATATAGCTCCAACATAGCTCTAATATAGCTCTAAAATAGCTGTAAAATATAGCTCCTATATGGCTGTAATATAGCTCTAACATAGCTGTAAAATGTAGCTCTAAAATAGCTCCACTATAGCTGTAATATAGCTCCACTATAGCTGTAATATAGCTCCAATATAGCTGTAATATAGCTGTAATATAGCTGTAAAATATCTCTAAAATATAGCTCTAAAATAGCTGTAAAATATAGCTCCAAAATTGCTCTAAAATAGCTCTAATTTAGCTCCAATATAGCTCCAATATAGCTGTAAAATATATCTCCAATATAGCTCTAAAAAAGCTCTAATTTAGCTTCAATTTAGCTCCAATATAGTTCTAATATAGTTCCAATATAGCTCTAATATAGCTGTAAAATATAGCTCCAATATAACTCTAATATAGCTCTAATATAGCTGTAATATAGCTGTAAAATGTAGCTCCAATATGGCTGTAATATAGCTCCAACATAGCTCTAATATAGTTTCAATATAACTCTAATATTTTTCTTTTTCCTTTATTTAACTAGGCAAGTCAGTTAAGAACAAATTCTTATTTTCAATGACGGCCGAGGAACAGTGGGTTAATTTCCTTGTTCGGGGGCAGAACGACAGATTTGTACCTTGTCAGTTTGGGGATTTGATCTTGTAACTTTTCGGTTACTAGTCCAACGCTCTAACCACTAGGCTACGCTGCCGCCCCAGTGTAGCCTATATAGCTCCAATGTAGCAAAAATTTAGCTGTAATATAGCTCCAATATAGCTCTAATATATATATATCTGTAATATACCTCCAATATAGCTCTAATATATATATATATCTGTAATATAGCTCCAATATAGCTCTAATATATATATATATCTGTAATATAGCTCCAATATAGCTCCAATATGTTAAGATCAGTGTGGGAGTAGAGTCCGAGGGGAGGGGGGGGGGGTCAAGGGGATGTGTGTTGGGGGAGGAGGGGTGACTGGGAGTAGAGTCCGAGGGGGGTTCAAGGGTGTGTGTGTTGGGGGAGGGGGGGAGGTGACTGGGAGTAGAGTCCGGGGGGGGGGGGGGTCAAGGGTGTGTGTGTGCTGGGGGAGGAGGGGTGACTGGGAGTAGAGTCCGAGGGGTGTTCAAGGGTGTGTGTTTTGGGGGATGGGAATATACTATTAGAATATACTGACTCAGCTTTAGGTTTTTCTAGCTAGGCTAACCAAGGTACAGACGATGTTCCAGTGAGCTGAGTCTGTAGCTTTAGATGCAATGGTGCATCACCTGTAGTGTATTTACTGTCATTATCTCCTACTATATGGAATGGACAGACACCAGCTGGGTTTACAAGCTCTGGTAATGGCACCTCTCTCTAATGTGTCGCTAATGCTCCCTCTCTACCTCCCTCTCCCTCTATTTCCTTCCCTCTCTATTTCCCTCTCCCTCTGTTTCCTTGCCCCTCTCTCTGTTTCATCCTACCTCCTCTCCCTCTGTTTCCTCCTCCGGTCTCTCTCTCTCTCTTTCTCTCTCCCTCTCTCTCTGTTTCGTCCTACCCCCTCTCCCCTCTCTCTCTCTCCCCCTCTCCCTCTCTGTTTCCTACTCCCCTCTCCCTCCCTCTCTCTTTGTTTCATCCTACCCCCTCTCTCTCTCTCTCTCTCTCTCTCTCTCTCTCTCTCTCTCTCTCTCTCTCTCTCCCTCTCTCTCTCTCTCTCATCCCCTCCCCCCTATCTCTCTCTGTCTCTGTATCTCTATCTCTCAGGTCCCTATCAGGGAGAATAGTAGGGGGCGTGTGGTGGTTTTTCACTCTCATCATCATCTCGTCCTATACGGCCAACCTGGCTGCTTTCCTCACAGTGGAGAGGATGGTCTCCCCCATAGAGAGTGCTGAGGACCTGGCTAAACAGACTGAGATCGCCTACGGAACTCTAGATGCTGGTTCCACCAAGGAGTTCTTTAGGGTGAGTAACGGAACACCGGAATGCTGTTGCTAACAACTGGTCCATCAGCTAGTTGGTAACCGGGTTGATCATCTAGGTCAACTAGTCATTCAGGGGCCAATCCTATCATCCACTTAAAGTCAAATTTTTACTTATTCTCCCATTGACATCAATGCATGACTTAAGTGAAAGTTAGGATTTGACCTTCAGCAATTACTGCTGGTAACTCGGTACAACTGACTGGTCGGCTAGTTTTAGTACAAATGGTCAATCGGCAAGTACTGTGAGATAAAAAACATTGTAAAAAGCTTTTGTTTTGGTCTGATATCATGTGAGTTGATATTGCTATTATCGCTTAGCGTCACCTCAGACATCAAGTCCCTGAAAAGCCTTCAGTACAGCCATTAACACTGTATCTCTGACAAAAGCCTCCCTGTATCTCCATCCAAACCTCAGAACAGCTCATCAGAACTGTGAGAAGCAGAGGAGCGCATAAAGTTCTTCCTGAAACGCTGTGACGTCACTTGAACGGTGAATTTACGCAGCGGCGATTCGGTTCTGCTGGCCTTGTCCAACCTTGAGACAGTTAGTCTGGTCAGCCGAAAGTCTGATTGCTAACGACGTACACACACACACACACACACACACACACACACACACACACACACACACACACACACACACACACACACACACACACACACACACACACACACACACACACACACACACACACACACACACACACTCTCTCTCTCTCTCTCTCTCTCTGAGGTGATGAAACAGAGGCCTAATCAGAGAGTCCACATCAGCCCTACAGTAACGCAGAGGGGTCAGTTCACCAAACCTAATTAGCTGGCTGTGGCTGCATGGTAAATTGGAGCTGATGAATAATGGGTCTCCAGGCCAAACAGAGAAGAGGAGATGGAAGGAAGCCATATGTCCGCTGGCAGAGAGGGACCGACGAGCCAATTAAGTTATAACTTATTAACCAAATTCTCATCTGAGAGTTCATCCATCCCCTTATCAGCGTACATACAATACAACACAGCACGTTGTGCCAGAGTGGAGGAGCTAGATTACAATGTACTGTAACACATCACTGTGATACTGGAATATATAGCTAGGGCAAACAGTGAAGAGAACGAGTGGGTACTAGAGCAAGTCAATTGAAACAGTATGGACATCTTGCAAGAAGTGGCCACTACATTGCGCCAGTGTGGAGGAGTTAGGTTAGAACAGGTGCCATCTAGAACCTAAAAGGTTTTTTGGTTCCAGGTAGAGCCATTTTAGATTCCATGTAGAGCTGTTTCTACAGAGGGTTCTACCTGGAACCCAAAATGATTCTACCTGGAACCAAAAAGGCTTCTACCTGGAACCAAAAAGGCTTCTCCTATGGGGAAATCCGAAGAACCCTTCTGGAAGCCTTTTACCTAACAGTGTACTGTATCACATTGTTGTATGATGTAGTCTAAGAGCTCCAGTACTGTTTAGACAATGAAGAGGCAGACAGAGACAGAGTGGGTCTACTAAAGCCTTATATCTTATTATGAGAAGTGGAAATTAGCAAATGTGTATGTAACGTGTAGGTCAAAAATACCCACACAGCATCATGCCGCCACCACCACGCTTCACCATTGGGGTGCCAGGTTACCGCCAGGTTTACACCAGGTTACCGCCAGGTTTCCGCCAGGTTACCGCCAGGTTACCGCCAGGTTTCCGCCAGGTTACCGCCAGGTTTACACCAGCTTTACACCAGGTTACCGCCAGGTTTCCGCCAGGTTACCGCCAGGTTTACACCAGGTTACCGCCAGGTTACCGCCAGGTTACCGCCAGGTTTACACCAGGTTACCGCCAGGTTTCCGCCAGGTTACCGCCAGGTTTACACCAGGTTACCGCCAGGTTTCCGCCAGGTTACCGCCAGGTTTACGCCAGGTTACCGCCAGGTTTACACCAGGTTACCGCCAGGTTTACGCCAGGTTACCGCCAGGTTTACACCAGGTTACCGCCAGGTTTACACCAGGTTACCGCCAGGTTTACACCAGGTTTTCGCCAGGTTACTGCCAGGTTTACACCAGGTTTACACCAGGTTACCGCCAGGTTTACACCAGGTTACCGCCAGGTTTAGACCAGGTTTCCACCAGGTTACCGCCAGGTTTACACCAGGTTACCGCCAGGTTTACACCAGGTTTCCGCCAGGTTACCGCCAGGTTTACACCAGGTTACCGCCAGGTTACCGCCAGGTTTCCGCCAGGTTTCCGCCAGGTTTACACCAGGTTACCGCCAGGTTTACACCAGGTTTCCACCAGGTTACCGCCAGGTTTACACCAGGTTACCGCCAGGTTTACACCAGGTTACCGCCAGGTTTACACCAGGTTACCGCCAGGTTTACACCAGGTTTCCGCCAGGTTACCGCCAGGTTTACACCAGGTTACCGCCAGGTTTACGCCAGGTTACCGCCAGGTTTCCGCCAGGTTTACACCAGGTTTCCACCAGGTTTCCGCCAGGTTTCCACCAGGTTTCCACCAGGTTTCCGCCAGGTTTCCACCAGGTTTCCGCCAGGTTTCCGCTTGGCATTCTAGTGGATGGGACGCTTCTTTGTAAAAAAAAATATAATAATAAAAACATTCGCTTTTTGGACTTAATTTAAGGTTAGAGTTAGACAGGTTAACGGTCTATTTCATCCATCCCAGTCACCTCCCCCCCTCCCCCAACACACACACCCTCGAACCCCCCTCTGACTCTACTCCCAGTCACCCCTCCCCCAACACACACCCTCGACCCCCCCCCTCGGACTCTACTCCCAGTCACCCCCCTCCCCCAACACACACACCCTCGACTCCCCCCTCGGACTCTACTCCAAGTCACCCCCCTCCCCCAACACACACACACCCTCGATCCCCCCCCCCCCCGGACTCTACTCCCAGTCACCCCCCTCCCCCAACACACACACCCTCGACCCCCCCCCCTCGGACTCTACTCCCAGTCACCTCCCTCCCCCAACACATTCACCCTCGACCCCCCCCTCGGACTCTACTCCCAGTCACCCCCCTCCCCCAACACACACACCCTCGACCCCCCCCCCCCTCGGACTCTACTCCCAGTCACCTCCCTCCCCCAACACATACACCCTCGACCCCCCCCTCGGACTCTACACCCTCGACCCCCCCCTCGGACTCTACTCCCAGTCACCCCCCTCCCCCAACACACACACCCTCGACCCCCCCCCCCCCCCCCCCCCCCTCGGACTCTACTCCCACACTGATCTTAACATACCACATGAACAGCTTCTGTTTGATAAGCAGCACACTGGACACAGCCAGGGACTAACATAGAGAAGGAATACTGTAGAAGAGTGTGTGTTTACTGATAGACACACACACAATTACTGAGGCCTGGTTGGGGAGTCCCAGACAGATTTCACCTATTCCATATAATGAGTGTCCTAGTTCCAGCCGGAGCCTTCAGAGTACACATGACGTGTGTATCGTTGTTCCACAGGACTTTAATTAAAACTTGGAGAGAGACTGACAAGGGGAAAAACACTGATTAATGGGCTCAAGTTGTGTGTGTGCCAATGTGTGTGTGCATAAGTGTGCGCGCGTGTGTGCGTTCGTGTGTGCGTGGACACGTTTTCACTCCCACTTGTATGCATCCAAAGTTCTCTCCCAGATATTGTTTGGTGATGATACAAGTGTGTTTTAGTGTCACAGAGATCTCAACGATCTTATTAATGTTAATGATGAACTGTGTAATATCACAAAGTGGTTTAAAATCAACAAAATGTCACTGAATCTTAAAAACATTTCTTTTAATTATCTAGTCCAAAGAGCAGAGAATTCAATCCAGACTATTTATCCAGAGTACATATCCAGACTATACATCCAGACTCTATCGGTGTCACGTTCCTGACCTTATTTCCTTTGTTTAGTTGGTCAGGACGTGAGCTGGGTGGGCATTCTATGTTATGTGTTTCTATGTTGGGTTCATTGCATTAGCCTGATATGGTTCTCAATCAGGGGCAGGTGTTACGTTTCCTCTGATTGAGAACCATATTAAGGTAGGCTGTTCTCACTGTTTGTTTGTGGGTGATTGTTGCTGTGTCTGTGTTTGTTTCACCACGCGGTACTGTTTCGTTTCGTTCGTTTTTTCGCTTGTTCCTAGCTGTTCGTGCGTTCATGTTTTATGTTCTCAAGTTCAGGTCTGTTCACGTCGTTTTGTTATTTTGTATTTTGTCAGTGTTCTGTTTTGTTGGATATCATTAAAATTCGACATCATGAACATTCACCACACTGCGCCTTGCTCCTCCTCTCTTCCACCTAAAGACAAGCGTTACAATCGGGTCCATATGGATACTATTCCTGTTGATTAATCCTGCACAACACACTTCCTTGGTATTTTAATTGATGATGAATTGTCATGGAAACCACACAAAGACAATAACCTCTGAGATCGCCGGGGATACATGCGATGTCTTCTATACAGAAGCACTGCTCTTAGTCTCTGTCACACAATGATCTTCCCATTCATCAGAAACGGTCAAATTACATGGGCCGGCACACAACATACTACACTACTGTCAGTCTGTCGTCTGCAGAAACACTCTGTACAATAACACTATCTGCCGCTTTTAGAATCAATTCAGCATCACTTTTCAAACTATTAGTTCTGCTGAATATTTATCAAATGATTTATCTTCATGTTGCTCAAAACGACTCTTTAAAATAATTAATGACCCTCTTTCGTCAAAAACTATTTCACCGTCACATATGAATTCCACAACTACTCAACAAGAAACAGACAACAGCTACATCAACCCCATGCAAACAGAGGCTCTGTGATATGGATCTCACTCCCGTCAGATCTTGCCAAGCTATCCCCATCGTCGTTTTAAAAAATGGTTTAAGAGGCAGCTACTGTCCATCACAGCTGTACATCCCTAGTAGACTTTCTGCTGGGATTTTATGTTATTTTACCCATTTTGCGTTTATTTTATCTTTTGTTTGTGTGATAATTTTTTTAAACTTCACATACATATTGTTGTCATTCTATAACTGTGTAGAACATGTATTTATATTTGTGCTAATAAACTAAATTATGCAGCAAGGATGGAGAGCGCTACAAAATAAATTGAAATTGACAGAGAATGATGTGCAAAACATGAGGGGTACTATTTGTGTTCAGCATTACAAGTTCCTCTCTCTCTCTAGCAAACTAGATTCACTGTACATGTAGTCCTGCAGACAGTTTATGTATTTTGAAAATAATTACCCACTTAGAAAATAATTTCCAAAATGTGTAGAGTTAGTATATCCAAAAAGCCCTGATGGCTCCTCCTCTCACCAAGTGGGACAGCTGGCAAGGGAGAGTGGGAGAGACAGGACTGTGGGGCCCAGTGGATGGCTGCAGGGTTCTGGGCTGTTGGCCCCTAATCTCTCCTCTTTCCTGTCTCTTGCTCTTCTTCAGACTAACCTGTCATCTCTCCTCTCTCCTGTCTCTTGCTCTTCTTCAGACTAACCTGTCATCTATCCTCTTTCCTGTCTCTTCCTCTTCTTCAGACTAACCTGCCATCTCTCCTCTCCTGTCTCTGTCTCTTCTTCAGACTAACCTGTCATCTCTCCTCTTTCCTGTCTCTTCCTCTTCTTCAGACTAACCTGTCATCTCTCCTCTCTCCTGTCTCTGTCTCTTCTCCAGACTAACCTGTCATCTCTCTTCTCTCTTGGCTGTGCCTCTTCTCCAGCATCTCCACTTCAGTCTTTATAGCCTCCAGCAAGTCTGTCTGTTCCATATGTCCAGAAGCCCCTACCCACTCCTGGCTCTGCCTCTTCCCCTGACTAGCCTACCCAGTCTAGGCACTCCCTCTCCAGCCTCTCCTCTTCAGTGTGCCTACCCTCCAGCAAGTCTGTCTGTTCTATCTGCACCTGGAGCCTCAGTGAGACAGATGGCTGCTGGCTTCATGTTGTACTCCTTCAACAATAATAACTGGCACTGCTTAGCTAAATATTTTGCTGCCATATTTGTTCTGCAGCTCATTGAATGGTTGTATGTTGGGGCAATAACGCTGAAGTCCATAAAATGAATAGAGCAAGGCGGGTATGTATAGTTAATGAATCCCTGAGGCTAAATGAATAGAGCTCGGCGGGTATGTAAAGTTAATGAATGACTGAGGCTAAATGAATAGAGCTCGGCGGGTTTGTATAGTTAATGAATCCCTGAGGCTAAATGAATAGAGCTCGGCGGGTATGTATAGTTAATGAATCCCTGAGGCTAAATGAATAGAGCTCGGCGGGTATGTATAGTTAATGAATCTCTTAGGCTAAATGAATAGAGCTCGGTGGGTATGTATAGTTAATGAATCCCTGAGGCTAAATTAATAGAGCTCGGCGGGAATGTAAAGTTAATGAATCCCTGAGGCTAAATGAATAGAGCTCGGCGGGTATGTATAGTTAATGAATCCCTGAGGCTAAATGAATAGAGCTCGGCGGGTATGTATAGTTAATGAATCCCTGAGGCTAAATGAATAGAGCTCGGCGGGTATGTATAGTTAATGAATCCCTGAGGATAAATGAATAGTGCTCGGTGGGTATAATGAATCCCTGAGGCTAAATGAATAGAGCTCGGCGGGTATGTATAGTTAATGAATCCCTGAGGCTAAATGAATAGAGCTAGGCAGGTATGTATAGTTAATGAATCCCTCAGGCTAAATGAATAGAGCTCGGCGGGTATGTATAGTTAATGAATCCCTGAGGATAAATGAATAGTGCTCGGCGGGTATGTATAATTAATGAACCCCTGAGGATAAATGTAATGTAATACAGCAGCAAACAAAACAACCATAGACATGGAATCATTGACATTATATCACACCTTTATTGATTATTAGAGTGATGAGGAGGACTAATGTCTGTATTGCGTTACCTGGGAAGATTAACATCATGAAAGTCTGTGTCTGAAAATTTACCCTAACCCCCATGTAGTGCACTACTTTTGGCCAAGGCCCATAGGGTTAAAAGTTGTGTACAACATAGGGAATAGGGTGCCATTTGTCATATATACAAGTCAACCGTACACAGCCCTGTCCTTTATCACAGAACAATATAGGAATACTAACTGCTCAATGTATTTAAAAAATAATCACTTAACCTTTATTTAACTATGCAAGTCAGTTAATATCAAATTCTTATTTACAATGACGACCTACACCTGCCAAACCCAGACGACGCTGGGCCAATTGTGCGCCGCCAAATGGGAATACCAATCACGGCCGGTTGTGATAGAGCCTGGAATCGAACCAGGGTGTCTGTAGTGACGCCTCTAGCACTGAGATGCAGTGCTTTGAACCGCTGCGCCACTCGGGAGCCCACTGAGTGTAGCAAAGGAGAGAACTGTAACTCTCAGCAGCTTATACGTTATCTAAAGCCTCAACACAATAGTAATATACACAGAAAGAGAGAAGAACACTCCCGAGAGCATTATCTAAAACCTTGAGTAGACCTCATGATCTAGGCTATTGCCAGTTTAGTCTGAACTCTAAATGGTAACCGACAACAGCTAGAGTGCAGTCACCAATGCACTTTACCTCTATAAGCGTGAAAAATCATTTTCACATCTCAGCTACTGCAGTGCAGGCACTATGACCATGCATTATATTATAAAACACGATGTGATATGAAGGGATTTATTTTCACACATCAAATCAAATTGTATTGGTCATATACACATGGTTAGCAGATGTTATTGTGAGTGTAGCGGAATGCTTGTGCTTCTAGTTCCGACAGTGTAGCAATGTCTAACAAGTAATCTAACAATTCCCCAACTACTACCTGATACACACAAATCTAAGTAAAGGAATGGAATATGAATATACGAATAGAGCTCATAATACATATGGTTGGGTGTCCAATCGAAAACACAACTTTTGACTAATCGGTCTAAGAAAACCAATGGTCCAAACCTCTTGCCTCTATCATAACCCGTTCAAAAGTTATTGCTGTTTTTATCACAGTGGCTAAATCAATGGAGACCAGAGGAAAAAGTGTTACAAAAATTTATTGGGAAAATTGCATCCCAAAAGCAATGTATGAAGTAACCCATGTCCTATAGTTCCTCAATTTAGTTGTACATTTAATCCAGACCATTTGTCTAAATCATGAAAAGCAGTTACATGCATTATTTGTATTAACTAGGCAAGTTAGTTAAGAACAAATTCTTATATTAGGAACAGTGGGTTAACAGAACGACAGATTTTTTGACCTTGTCAGCTCGGGGATTCGATCTTGCAACCTTTCGGTTACTAGTCCAATGCTCTAGCCACTAGTGCCGCCCCACCCACGGTAAGGGAGACTACGTTTACAGAGCCTTCGGAAAGTATTCCATTGACTTTTTCCACATGTTGTTGTGTTACAGTCTGAATTTAAAATGGATTCAATTAAGATGTTGTGTCACTGGCCTCTACACACAGTACCCCACAGTACCCCACAGTACCCCCCTGTTTGCAATAAGGCATGAAAGTAAAACTACAAAAACAATTGGCAAAGAAAATAACTTTTTTTCCTGAATACAAAGTGTTATGTTTGGGGCAAATCCAACACATCACTGAGTGGCACAGGCCAAATCCTAAAGGAAAACCTGGTTCAGTCTGCTTTCCAACAGACACTGGGAGACAAATTCATATTTCAGTAGGAAAATAACCTAGAACACAAGGAAAAATATACACTGGAGTTGCTCACCAAGACAACATTGAATGTCCCTGAGTGGCCTAGTTACAGTTTTGAATTAAATTGGCTTGAAAATCTATGGCAAGACTTGAAAATGTCTGTCTAGCAATGATCACCAACCAACTTGACCGAGCTTGATGTAAATGAGATAGTGCTGTATTTTATTTTCAACACATTTGCAAAGATGCCTAAAAACATGTTTTAACACTTTGTCATTTTAGGGTATTGTGTGTAGATGGGTGAGAGAAAAAATCCATTTCATCCATTTTGAATTCAGGCTGTAACACAATATGTGGAATAATTCAAAGGGTTGTGAATACTTTCTGAAGACACTGTATGTCCTCAATGAAATACTACCACGACTACTGTAGCCCTCTATAACACCAGCTAGACTGGATGCTGTTCCAGAAGTAACGCTAGCTGACAGCTCACCACTGACATCTTTCTTCTAGAATCCGGAAGACATGAAACAATAGATATCAATTTTGAGACATTTAAAAATATATATATATATATTCGCTTTTCAAATTAATGCGAAATTCTTGGCCCGCAAGCTTTATATTTTCAAATCCTTTTACATTTAATTCATTTTGTCCCGCTAACAACTTTGAAGACAACGACCACAACATGTAAAATCCTCAACAGTTGTGGCGAGAAAGCCGCAGTGCTTGGATGTATTTTGAATCTAGTGTGATTGATGTTAGAGAAAGACTCCACTATAGAGTGCATTTTCTAACATAAGGAAGTGTAATTTCATCACCAAAGCGCGTTTTCACCCAGGCTGGGCAGTGGCCAGAACCTTAGTGAGGATGTTGAGGACAGGGGGAAGAGAGAGAGAGAGGACAGACAGGAGAAAGAGAGGAACGAGGTGTCCTGAACCAGAAAGAGAGACTCTAAAGCAAAGACCTACACAAGGTTGGACTGTAGCCCACTGCTCATCAATGAACACCAGTCCCCCAGCTCTTGTCAGTGTGTGTTTGGGTATGGCGCTGGGTAAGGGAAGGGGAAGCTCTTACAACAGAGATTAGAGGCTTGTTGCATATTGGGAGAGCCTGACAGAAGCAATGCCAGGCTTGGTGTGAGATAGAGATAACCTCCAAGGAAGACGGGCTCTCAGAGGGTCCTTTCTAACTTCAGACAGACAGAGAGACAGCGAGAGAGAGAGAGAGAGAGAGAGAGAGAGTGAGCTATTGGATTCCTACACTGAACATCCCAATTGGTATTCTGGACCTTGAGTGGTGAACTTCAGTGACAAAGTAAAGCTTCCTAGACTCCCAAATTCCATTGCTGCATACTGGAGATATACAGGTAGACTTACCTAACACTATTGAATAATGAAATATATACAGGTAGTCTTGGCTAACACTATTGACTAATGAAAGAATGACACAAATTCCCTGAAAGGAATTGAAAGTATGATGCAGGTAGGAGAACTAAGTGTTCACTCTGTGGGTGACGTTTTAAATAGAACTAAGTGTTCACTCTGTGGGTAGAGGTTTAAATAGAACTAAGTGTTCACTCTGTGGGTAGAGTTTTAAATAGAACTAAGTGTTCACTCTGTGGGTAGAGTTTTAAATAGAACTAAGTGTTCACTCTGTGGGTAGAGTTTTAAATAGAACTAAGTGTTCACTGTGTGGGTGACGTTTTAAATAGAACTAAGTGTTCACTGTGTGGGTAGAGTTTTAAATAGAACTAAGTGTTCACTCTGTGGGTAGAGTTTTAAATAGAACTAAGTGTTCACTGTGTGGGTGACGTTTTAAATAGAACTAAGTGTTCACTGTGTAGGTAGAGTTTTAAATAAAACTAAGTGTTCACTCTGTGGGTAGAGTTTTAAATAGAACTAAGTGTTCACTCTGTGGGTAGAGTTTTAAATAGAACTAAGTGTTCACTCTGTGGGTAGAGTTTTAAGTAGAACTAAGTGTTCACTGTGTGGGTAGAGTTTTCAATAGAACTACGTGTTCACTCTGTGGGTAGAGTTTTAAATAGAACTAAGTGTTCACTGTGTGGGTAGAGTTTTCAATAGAACTACGTGTTCACTCTGTGGGTAGAGTTTTAAGTAGAACTAAGTGTTCACTCTGTGGGTAGAGTTTTCAATAGAACTACGTGTTCACTCTGTGGGTAGAGTTTTAAGTAGAACTAAGTGTTCACTCTGTGGGTAGAGTTTTAAGTAGAACTAAGTGTTCACTCTGTGGGTAGAGTTTTAAATAGAACTAAGTGTTCACTGTGTAGGTAGAGTTTTAAATAGAACTACGTGTTCACTGTGTAGGTAGAGTTTTAAATAGAACTACGTGTTCACTGTGGAGGTAGAGTTTTAAATAGAACTACATTAAGTTTTCACTATGTGGGTCGAGTCCATGATGAAAGCAACAATGCCAGAGAATAAAATACAACCAGTTCAAAGGCCAGTGACAGAGAATGTGCATCCCAAATGTTACCCTTTTCACTATATAGTGCACTACTTGTCACCAGGTCCTGTGGGCCTATATAGGGAATAGGGTGCTATTTAAAGATGTACCCGTGGAAACGCTGTCTAACCTTGAATCGATACAGATTAAGTGACTGTTTAGAATGAAGAGGGCCATTTATTTTGACTGCACTTTAATCAAATGTTCTCTCCTATGTGTTTTTTAATGGCTACTTCAGTTCGGTTTTTAAACAACAACCAACATTCAGCTTGAAAATTGACTTTTTCTGTGGCAAAGCTTCAAAGGATATTTTTTGCAAATGATCCACACACACACACACACACACACACACACACACACACACACACACACACACACACACACACACACACACACACACACACACACACACACACACACACACACACACACACATCACCTTAGTTGTGTTCTTTTCATTGCATCAGTCCTCAGTTGTATGCGGCCTAACAGGCCGTAGAGAGAGACAGGCCAGCCCACAAGGCAAGGAGGAATAGTGAGTGAGTGAGTGAGTGAGTGAGTGAGTGAGTGAGTGAGTGAGTGAGTGAGTGAGTGAGTGAGTGGGGGGGGGGTGTGTAAGTGTCTGACTAATCTTGCTGCAAGCAGAAGCTTGACCAACCTACATTTCTGAGCACTGCAGATAGCTTTTCCTCATCCCTCCTTCCACCCATCCCTAACTCCCTCCATCCGTTCCTACCTCCCTCCAACCCTCCATCCATCCCTTACTCCATGCATCCCTCCACACATCCCCTTTTCCCTCTATCCCGCCACACATCCCTTCCTCCCTCCAACCCTCCATCCATCCCTTACTCCATCCATCCCTTCACCCCTAATCCTTCCATCATCCCTCCCTCCCTTCAACCCTCCATCATCCCTTCCTACATCCATCCCTCCATCCATCCCTTCACCCCTAATCCTTCCATCATCCCTCCCTCCCTTCAACCCTCCATCCATCCCTTCATCCCTAATCCCTCCATCCATCCCTTCATCCCTAATCCCTCCATCATCCTTTCGTCCCTCCAACCCTCCATCCATCCCTTCCTACATCCATCCCGTCCTCCCTCCTTTCATTCATCCACAATCCCTTCCTCCCTCCAACCCTCCATCCATCCCTTCCTCTCTCCATCAATCCCTTACTCCCTCCACACAACCCTTCTCCCTCCATCCCTCAATTGAAGTCATTGTATCCTCATCCCAGAGGCTACGTCAGATCAACAAGGTGAATGTTACTGGATATAGCTATGTCTGTAGTGAGATGGAGATATGTCTGTAGAGAGATAATGGAGATATGTTTGTAGAGAGAGAGGGAGAGGTTGTTGTCCTGGAACCACACTGCCAGGTCTCTTCATCGTTGTCTGTAATCAGGCCTACCACTGTTGTGTCATCAGCGAACTTAATGATGGTGTTGGAGTCATGATTGGTCATGCAGTTGTGAGTGAACAGGGAATACAGGAGGGGACTAAGCACGCACCCCTGAGGGACCCCAGTGTTGAGGATCAGCATGACATATGTGTTGTTGCTTACCCTTACCACCTGGGGGCGGCACATCAGGAAGTCTAGGATCCAGTTGTAGAGGGAGGTGTTTAGTCTCAGGGTCCTTAGCTTAGTGATAAGCTTTGAGGGCACTATGGTGTTGAACGCTGAGTTGTAGTCAATGAACAGAATTCATTGACTTTTGTCCAGGTGTTCCTTTTGTCCAGGTAGGAAAGGGCAGTGTGGAGTGCGATTTAGATTGTGTCATCGGTGGATCTGTTGGGGCAGGATGCGATTTGGAGTGGGTCTAGAGCAGGGGTGTCAAAGTCAAATGGACGGAGGGCCAAATAAAAAATTTAGCTACAAGCCGAGGGCCGGACTGTTCGAATGTTCATTGAAAAATGTTTAAATGACGCATATAGTCTAGTGAACCTAATTGAACCTACTGAAAACCTAACAAATATATTCCAATATGATCAGATAAATAAAGCAATATTTTCTTATGGCTCTGTCAGTAATCTTTAATTTTCAACAGACACAAAAGACAAATTTCCTTTATATAAAAATCCCCATAACATGAACATTAAATGAAAGAAACCGGTATTCAAGGCACCATCAGTAGCCTATATTTTCTATTTTAGCAAAAGTGGGCTAAATTTACTTCAAAGAAAAAAACAATAATAGCAATTTTCTATCATCCACTCAACTGAAATATTTTTAAAATATAATTGGATTGAAATACAATAAAATAAAGTGCAAAAATCTATTAATCAAAAACAACACTTTGTTTAAGGAGAAGTAACATGCAGTGAAAACAAATATTAAACTTTAACTTCTAAACTTGAACTGAGTAAAAACTCTAAATATGTGATTGCACAGTAATGTTCACTTGTTTGAGGTTGAGGGTGATACTTGGTGGTGTCCCATCTTTTCCACAAGTTCATCAATGTTCGGGGTAAGGCTCTGAGCTGAGGAAATCCTCAGAATTGAGTGGAGGTGTTCAGCAGTAAGTCGACTTCTGTGTGATGTTTTGTTCAGGTTCATCAAAGAAAACAGTTGTTCACACAGGTATGTGCTGCCAAACATAGACAACGTTTGAGCAGCCTGGATGCGCAGCTGGGGCATTGTGTCGGGGAGGAAACGGGCGAACTCCGCAGCACCCACTGCCGCATATTTTGCCCTCAGTGCATCATTGCATTGGAGGTCAATCAACTCCATTTGGAGGTTTGGTGGTGAGCTTTCCACGTCAACAGCAAATGGGTTACCGAGCAGTTCCAACCTGCTTTTTTGTGCTTCAAAGTCAGCAAATCGGCGTCGAAAGTCAGCGGCAAGCATACCTATTTTATCAGCCAACTGTGCGCTCGGGAACGCACTGGTAGAGAGCTTCTCTTTCATGGTCTGGCAGCTGGGAAAGTGGCTCAAATTTTCTTTCCGCATCTGCGTCTCCCACAGAGTCAGTTTGGTTTTAAATGCCTTCACTGTACTGTACATATCAGAGATGACATGATCCCGACCCTGCAGCTGCAAGTTCATTGCATTCAGATGACTCGTAATGTCACACAGAAAAGCCATTTCACACAGAAACATTTCGTCTCGGAGTTGTGTTGTGTCTTTCCCTTTGCTGTCCAAGAACAGACAAATCTCCTCACGAAGCTCGAAACATCTTTGAAGCACCTTTCCCTGGCTTAGCCATCGCACCTCTGTGTGATAAGGCAAATCACCATGCTCCGTTTCTAACTCCGTCAGAAATGCCTTGAACTGGCGGTGATTCAAACCTTTGGCTCTGATAAAGTTAACTGTGCGCGTGATGATGCTCATTACATGCTCCATTTTCAAGGCTTTACCGCACAACGCTTCCTGGTGTATGATACAATGATAAGCTGTCAGCTCACCTGTCGCGTTTTCCTCTTGCATCTTTTCCCGTATCTTCGCCACCAGTCCGCTCCTGTGTCCACACATCGCAGGTGCTCCGTCGGTTGTCAAACCCACGAGTTTTTCCCAAGGCAGCTCCATCTCATTTACACATCTTGACACCTCTTCATACAAATCATGCCCCGTAGTTGTGCCATGCATAGGACGTAAAGCCAAAAACTCCTCTGTCACGCTTAGGCTGGAGTCCACTCCGCGGATGAAAATTGACAACTGGGCAATGTCAGAAATGTCGGTGCTCTCATCCACAGCCAAGGAATATGCAATGAAATCTTTTCCCTTTTTCACAAGCTGCTCTTTTAGATTGATGGACAACTGGTCTACTCTCTCGGCAATGGTGTTTCTGCTCAGACTCACATTTAAAAAGAGTTGCCTTTTTTCTGGGCAAACTTCGTCACAAACTTTAATCATGCAGTTTTTGATGAAATCCCCCTCCGTAAATGGCCGGGCTGATTTAGCGATCTCTTCTGCCAAAATAAAACTGGCCTTGACAGCAGCCTGGCCTTGTGATTTGGCTTTTTTGAACAGAGCCTGTCGAGATTTGAGGCCTCGTTTTAATTCCTCTGCCTTTTGTAGCCTTTGTTCCATGTCCATATTCTTGTTTTTGTCCGCGTGTTTCGTTTCATAATGTCGTCTCAGATTATACTCTTTTAGTACCGCCACACTTTCTCCACACAGAAGACACACAGGTTTTCCAGCTACCTCCGTGAACATATACTCCGACTCCCACCTTGTTTGAAACCCCCGGTTCTCAGTGTCCTCCTTCCGTTTTGCCATTTTTGATGGGTATCTGAAAGTTAATTTTACTGTGATGCTGACGACTGCTGTGCCAATAAATATTGAAATGAAGCAGCCTACTGCTCGGTGCGTCACCGTTGCATTGTGGGAAATGTAGTATTGGTGCGTGTAAAAGATCTGCGGGCTGCCGGCTTGCTGCGGTCTGCGGGCCGGTTCTAATAATAAATCAAGATCATCCCAGGGGCCGTAAAAAACCTTCTCGCGGGCCGGATGTGGCCCGCGGGCCTTGACTCTGACATATGTGGTCTAGAGTATCCTGGATGATGCTGTTTATTTGAGCAATGACTAGCCTTTCAAAGCACATCATGGCTTCCGACGGAATGGGGCAGAAATAATTTAGGCAGGTTACCTTCACTTCCTTGGACAAAGGGACGATGGTGGTCGGCTTGAAACGTGTAGGTATTACAGACTCGGTCAGGGAGACATTGAAAATGTCAGTGAAGACACTTGCAAGTTGGTCCATGCATGCTTTGTTTACACATCCTGGTAATCCATCTGGCCCCGCGGCTTTGTGAATGTTGACCTGTTTAAAGATCTTGCTCACATCGGCTACCATGAGCGTTATCAAACAGTTGTACGGAAGAGCTGGTGCTCTCATGCATGATTCAGTGTTGCTTTCCTCGAAGTGATAATAAAAGGAATTTAGTTTGTCGCGTCACTGGGCAGCTTACGGCTGCGTTTCCCTTTGTAGTCTGTAATAGTTTCAAGTCCTGCCACATCTGATGAGCGTCAGAGCCGGTGTAGCAGGATTCAATCTCGATCCTGTATTGACGCTTTTCCTGTTTGATGGTTCATCTGAGGGCATAGCGGGATTTCCTGTAAGTGTCCCGATTAGTGTCCCGCTCCTTGAAAGCAGCAGCTCTAGCAATTAGCTCGATGCGGATGTTGCCTGTAATCCATGGCTTCTGGTTGGGATATGTACATACGGTCACTGTGGGGACGACGACGCCGATGCACTTATTGATGAAGCCAATAACTGAGGTGATATATTCCTCAATGCCATTGGATGAATCCCGGAACATATTCCAGTCTATACTAGCAAAACAGTCCCATAGCTTAGCATCCATTACATCTTACCACTTCTGTATTGGGGGAGTCATTGGTGCTTCCTGCTTTAGTTTTCATTTGTAAGCAGGAATCAGGAGGATAGAATTATGGTCAGATTTGCCAAATGGAGCGCGAGGGAGAGCTTTGTATGTGTCTCTGTATGTGGAGTCAAGGTGGTCTAGAGTTTTTCTTCCTCTGGTTGCACATGTGACATGCTGGTAGAAATGAGGTAAAACAGATTTAAGTTTGCCTGCATTAAAGTCCCCGGCCACTAGGAGCACCGCTTCTGGATGAGCATTTTCTTGTTTACCTATGGCCTTATACAGCTGGTTGAGAGCTGTCTTAGTGCCAGGATCTGTTTGTGGTGGTAAATAGATGCCTACGAATAATGTAGATGAGAACTCTCTTGGTAGATAGCGTGGTCTACAGCTTATCACAAGGTACTCTGCCTCAGGCAAGCAATACCTCAAGACTTATTGAATATTAGACATTGCGCACCAGCTGTTATTAACAAATAGACACACACCCCCACCCCTCTGTCTACCAGACGTAGCTTCTCTGTCCTGCCGATGCACGGAGAAGCCAGCCAGCTCTATATTATCCATGTCGTCGTTCATCCAAGACTCTGTGAAACATGATATTACAGTTTTAATGTCCCGTTGGTAGGATAGTTTTGATCATAGATCATCCAGTTGCCTTTCCAATGATTGCACGTTGGCCAATAGAACAGATGGTAGTGGTGGTTTACCCACTCACCTATGAATTCAGGCACCCCAACCTCTGTCCCCTTTCTCGTTGTCTTTTCTTCACGCAAATGACGGGGATTTGGGCCCGTTCCCGAGAAAGCAATATATCCTTCGTGTCGCACTCGGTATAGAAAAAAATCTTTGTCCAGTTCAAGGTGAGTAATTGCTGATTTGATGTCCAGAAGTTATTTTCGGGCCATAGAAGAAATTAGCAGCAACATCATGTACAAAGTAAGTTACAAAATTAGTTACAAACAATGCGAAAAAACAAACAAAATAGCACAGTTGGTTAGGAGCCCGTAAAACTGCAGCCATCCCCTCCGGTGCCATTCATATACACACATTTGCTCACACACACACACACACACACATTTGCTCACACACACACTTGCTCACACACACACAAACACTCTCTCACACACACATGCACATTCCGACAGAAACACACTGATAGCCTTTTGTTTCTCTGTTAACTGCCAGGCAGATTAGTCGCACTCAGTCTTTCCAGAAGTTGTTCTTCAAACCAACCAATAATGTCCTTCCAACTATGTTTTAGCTCATGCAAATTATGAGCGCAAAATAAATTATATTGTCTACACAAAACAACACAAATCCTATGCCACTGATTTATATTACTAACTTTAACCCATATTAGCATTACCATAGAACAGGGATCACCTCACACCCCCAAACTTCAAGCTTTTTTCATAAAGGTGGAGACAGGGAGATATATTCATTCATCATGGTGACTTCTAATGTTGTTTCATGTTGTTGTCTGGTCTGATCCTCAACACTCTGGTCTGATCCTCACCCCTCTGGTCTGATCCTCACCCCTCTGGTCTGATCCTCACCCCTCTGGTCTGATCCCTCACCCCTCTGGTCTGATCCCTCACCCCTCTGGTCTGATCCTCACCCCTCTGGTCTGATCCTCACCCCTCTGGTCTGATCCTCACCCCTCTGGTCTGATCCTCACCCCTCTGGTCTGATCCTCACCCCTCTGGTCTGATCCTCACCCCTCTGGTCTGATCCCTCACCCCTCTGGTCTGATCCCTCACCCCTCTGGTCTGATCCTCACCCCTCTGGTCTGATCCTCACCCCTCTGGTCTGATCCTCACCCCTCTGGTCTGATCCTCACCCCTCTGGTCTGATCCTCACCCCTCTGGTCTGATCCTCACCCCTCTGGTCTGATCCTCACCCCTCTGTGACATGATGGATGACTCATAACAGGTTGTATTGGAACCCACTGAGCCAACTACTGTAGGGCCCTCCGTTAAGTGAAGGTTAATGCTTTTGTTTATTAACAGTGATGTGTCGGAGGCAATATCCCTTACGGTCAGAGATGGGCAGTATATTAATTAGGGACATTGATGGGTCTATCTGATGTTTAGAATGGACAAGTCCCACTCTGCTCACAAAGCCACAGGACTCTATATATGTGTGTGTGTGTGTGTGTGTGTGTGTGTGTGTGTGTGTGTGTGTGTGTGTGTGTGTGTGTGTGTGTGTGTGTGTGTGTGTGTGTGTGTGTGTGTGTGTGTGTGTGTGTGTGTGTGTGTGTGTGTGTGTGTGTGTGTGTGTGTGTGTGTGCTGCTGCTGTTGCATTTTCCACAGCCTCTATTTGTTTCTTCACTAGTGGAGTTGGTGTGTTGTTTACTCTGCTTGAGAACTCTGAGAATGTCAGTCACTAACAGTGTATTTGTCTCCCTTGACATTATTCAGGATTCCTTTAACTTCAAGACTTCTTAGGAAATATGACTGTTATACCTAAGTGCTGCCTTACCACACATGTCTGCTTCAGTTAATAATACACTACACCTTATGCTCTTCAAATCTTTGATCTGGCAAAATTAAGTCCCTGACTGTTTCAGTATGTGTACCTAAACTGACCCTTCTGGGGAAGCCCATACAATGGGATCCTTGACCCCACTGGAACAATGCCTCTGATTGGTGTTGCCATATCAACAGCTTGTTCATACTCTGAACACGTAGGCTATTGGCAATAGGCCCATTGGTACAATTGACTATTGCCAACTGGCCCACTTCCTTGTAATCCTCTAGCTCCTAAATTGCTATCCGGGATCGTTGGAATGTCCCTACTTCATTGAAGTTTACATTTTAAAATGTTGAAGGTTTAAGGTTAAGTTAGAAAAGGGTTATGTTTATGGTTAAGGTAAGGGTAGGGGTTAAGTTTAGGGTTAGGGTTTAGGGGGTAGGCAAATCCTTAAGGATCCCAGATAGCACTAACCTTCCTAAATGTAACCTGCCGTGTACTTGTGAGAGTATCCACTCTACGGTACACACACCACCACTTGGCAGCAGACCTGTCTCTGCTTTGGACCAGACCAGGGTTCAGAAGCTTGGAGTTTGAAACTGTGTTGCCAAAATGAATCCAGCGACATTGAATAATTGAATTGTTGCTTGTTATAGATGGCTAGAAGTCCTCTCTTCACTCCTACAGATTGTATAGCAGGCATACTAACCCTAACCCTAGGCACCGTACTGGGAAACTCTCTTCAATGTCCCCTTCTGATGTTACTCTAGCAAGGTTCTCACCTCAATCACATGCATTTATAAATCCATTTTTACATCAGCGGAGTCACAAAGTGCCTATACAGAAACCCAGCCTTAAACCACAAACAAACAGCAAGCAATGCAGATGTAGAAGTACAATGATATGTAAAACTCCCTCGAAAGGCAGGAACCTAGGAAGAAACCTTGAGAGGAACCAGGCTCTAAATGGCGACCAGTCGTCTTCTGGTTGTGCCGCGTGGAGATTATAACAGAACATTGTTAGATTGTTATTCAAGATGTTTAAACGTTCGTAGATGACCAGCAGGGTCAAATAATAATAATAATCACAGTGGTTGTAAAAGGTGCAACAGGTCAGTACATCAGGAGTAAATATCACTTGGCTTTTCAAAGCCGAGCATTCAGAGGTCGAGACAGCAGGTGCGGTAGAGAGAGAGAAAGAGTCGAAAACAGCAGGTCCGGGACAAGGTAGTAGGTTGGGTGAACAGGTCAGGGTTCCCTAACCGCAGGCAGAACAGTTGAAACTGGAGCAGCAGCACAACCAGGTGGACTGGGGCCAGGTAGTCCTGAGGCATGATCCCAGGGATCAGGTCCACCGGGAGGGGAGGGAGGGAGGGAGAGAGTATTAGAGGGAGCATACTTAAATTCACACAGGACACCAGATATAACAGACTGACCCTAGCCCACCGGCACATAGACTGTTGCAGAGTAGATACTGGAGACTGAGACAGGGGTGGGTCGGGGGACACTGTGGCCCCGTCCGAAGATACCCTCGGACAGTGCCAACCAGGCAAGATATAACCCCATCCACTTTGCCAAAGCACAGCCCCCACAAAACTAGAGGTATATCAACAGACCCCTAACTTACTACCCTGAGACAAGGCTGAGTATATCCCACGAAGATCTCCTCCACCGTGCGAGCCTGAGGGGGCGCAAAACTGGACAGGAAGATCACGTCTGTGACTCAACCCACTCAAGTGACGCACCCCTCCTAGGGACGGCATGGAAGAGCACAAGTAAGCCAGTGACTCGGCCCCTGTAATAGGGTCAGAGGCAGAGAATCCCAGGGGAGAGAGGGGAGCCGGAAATGTACTATAGCAAGGTTCTTGTTTCTGTGCATCACTCCTTCCTGTTTCTCTCAGTGTTCAGGGTCCTCTCTCTCTCTCCCTCCCTCTCCCTGTACCTCTCTCTCTCTCTCTCCCCCTCTCCCTGTACCTCTCTCTCTCCCCCTCTCACTGCACCTCTCTCCCTCCCTCTCCCTGTACCTCTCTCTCTCTCCCTCCCTCTCCCTGTACCTCTCTCTCTCTCCCTCTCACTACACCTCTCTCTCTCCCTCCCTCTCCCTGTACCTCTCTCTCTCTCCCTCTCACTACACCTCTCTCTCTCTCTCTCTCAATGGTGTATACATTTGTATTTGGGTCATCACTACATGTATGTATCAATGCTTCCTCTTCTCTTCTCCCCCCCTCTCTCCATCTAAACAGCGATCCAAAATAGCAGTCTATGAGAAAATGTGGTCATACATGAAATCGGCCGAACCCTCAGTGTTTGTCAAGACCACGCCAGACGGGGTGGCCCGGGTACGAAAGTCCAAGGGCAAGTTTGCTTTCCTCCTGGAGTCCACCATGAACGAGTACATAGAGCAGAGGAAACCCTGCGACACCATGAAAGTGGGCGGAAACCTCGACTCAAAAGGATACGGTGTGGCCACACCCAAAGGCTCAGCATTAAGGTGGGTGGGATAATATAACGATATTCTCCTTGTTGTTATAGTATTCCACCTACCCTGATGTCTTGTGTTTGGCCCTTCTTCTTATTCTTCTCTTCCTTATTGTTTTGGAATGGACACAAAGAGGTAACGGTATCATATCTTTTATTGTTCTTGGATATCTAGGTTGATCTATAATTGTTATTATGGATGTTTATATACATGTTAATGTTGTTCCTAAACCAAAGAGGGATCCATTCCAGGGTGTAGCTAAGAGTTTTGCAGTTTAACAACCATTTTACCTTTGTCTCTCTTACTCTATTTTTACTCTGTCTTTCCTTCTGGCCTGTCCTTTTGTCCTGTCCTTCTGTCCTGTGTACTGTTCTTTTGTCCTGGCCTTCTGTCCTGTCCTTCTGCCCTGTTCTTCTGTCCTGTCCTTCTGTTCTTCTGTCATGTCCTTCTGTCATGTGTGCTGTCCTTCTGCCCTGTGCTTCTATCTTTCTGTCCTGTCCTTCTGTTCATCTGTCCTGCCCTTCTGCCATGTGTGCTGTCCATCTGCCCTATCCTTCTGTCCTACATGCTGTCCTTCTGTCCTGTGTGCTGTTCTTCGGTCCTGTGTGCTGTCCTTCTGTCCTGTGTGCTGTTCTTCTGTCCTGTGTGCTGTCCTTCTGTCCTGTGTGCTGTTCTTCTGTCCTGTGTGCTGTTCTTCTGTCCTGTGTGCTGTTCTTCTGTCCTGTGTGCTGTCCTTCTGTCCTGCGTGCTATTCTTCTGTCCTGTGTGCTGTCCTTCTGTCCTGTGTGTTGTCCTGCGTGCTGTTTTTCTGTCCTGTGTGCTGTTCTTCTGTCCTGCGTGCTGTCTTTCTGTCCTGTGTGCTGTCCTTCTGTCCTATGTGCTGTCCTTCTGTCCTGCGTGCTATTCTTCTGTCCTGTGTGCTGTTCTTCTGTCCTGTGTGCTGTTCTTCTGTCCTGTGTGCTGTCCTTCTGTCCTGCGTGCTATTCTTCTGTCCTGTGTGCTGTCCTTCTGTCCTGCGTGCTATTCTTCTGTCCTGTGTGCTGTCCTTCTGTCCTGTGTGTTGTCCTGCGTGCTGTTCTTCTGTCCTGTGTGCTGTTCTTCTGTCCTGCGTGCTGTCTTTCTGTCCTGCGTGCTGTCCTTCTGTCCTGTGTGCTGTCCTTCTGTCCTGTGTGCTGTCCTTCTGTCCTGCGTGCTGCCCTTCTGTCCTGTGTGCTGTTCTTCTGTCCTGCGTGCTGTCCTTCTGTCCTGCGTGCTGTCCTTCTGTCCTGTGTGCTGTCCTTCTGTCCTGTGTGCTGTCCTTCTGTCCTGTGTGCTGTCCTTCTGTCCTGCGTGCTGCCCTTCTGTCCTGTGTGCTGTCCTTCTGTCCTGCGTGCTGCCCTTCTGTCCTGCGTGCTGTCCTTCTGTCCTGTGTGCTGTCCTTCTGTCCTGTGTGCTGTTCTTCTGTCCTGTGTGCTGTTCTTCTGTCCTGTGTGCTGTTCTTCTGTCCTGTGTGCTGTTCTTCTGTCCTGTGTGCTGTCCTCCCCGACAGTTATTGTCACTTTTAATTTAACAGTTCAACAGTTTTTCCATGTAGCCTTTAAAAGTTGCACTGTCACTTGTGATGAATGTTGCATGGTGTTTTCTATTGTTGCTTTTCTTCTCAATGATGACTAGGGTCCCCGTCCCGCACACGTCAGTTTCTCAACTACCTAACCCCTCATGCCACCTTTTCAATATTTACCTCTTTCTCTTCCTCTTAACCTTACTGATCTATCTAACTCATATTCCTAAAATTCGTAAACATAATAGATCATACTAATATTAACAATAAGCACTAGTAGTGGTAGTCCAACTACCGTTATCAACTATTATCATTATCGTTATAACTACTACTATACTACTGTACTATACTATACTGCTACTATACTACTACTATGCATTAGATTTCTCACGGACCTGTGCATTTTCTTACAAGTTATGTTTTATCGTTTCAAGAAATGCTGTTAACCTGGCAGTGTTAAAACTGAATGAGCAAGGCCTGTTGGACAAATTGAAAAACAAATGGTGGTACGACAAGGGAGAGTGCGGCAGCGGGGGAGGGGATTCCAAGGTCAGCCTCGATGTCACCAGATCGGGTACCATGGTGCAGAGTAATCGGCAAGGCTGTTAATAGTAGTCAATAGGTATAATACAAATGTATTGATTATTGATTGGATTTATATTATAGCACTTTGATTGTCTTATGTACTTTGTTAGCTAGCGTACAACCCAACCCAAAACAAACCCAAGTGTTGAGTCCCAACCAGGCTCAAAGGTAGCCTTTCTGTCATTTACCAGACTCTGACCAGTCTATGGAACAAAAGATCAAACTAAGAACCCTTACTTGGCTAATACACAGAGAGGAAGATGAGGTAGCATGAAGTGTAGTGAAGGAGATGGACTGGTAAGGCTAAGCTGAGATGTTTGACAAAGCCAGTTGTGAGAGGAAGGATAAGGATATGTGGATCAGTGTTTGATAAGGAGGAAGTCTGTTTATTCGACTGGGTGGTGGGGGGGATGTGAGGAGGATAGCGCTGTCTTGCAGTTGGAAAAGGAGGAGATTTAAATCCATGTTTAACATCTCTGGGCAGCAGACGATGTGTGTGTCGGGTATTATATTGTCTAGAGAATGTATAGCCAGTCTGAAGTCTAATTAACGTTAAGAGTATCTCTGTCAGATCTCTGAGTAAAATATACCTGTTGTAAGTTACATATTATAAAATAAGAATGTGTATTATAAGTTACATTTCATGAATAGTTTATCACAAACTATTTATGAAAACATGGCATCTAGATGCCAGAGACTGCCGCCTTCCTCTTGTGAAGGCCACGTCTGTATTTCATAACATTATTGCTGTCTTGTCTGACACAACATGGCTTCACAGTTGCTCATGTCATATAGATGCTTCTCTGGACATCCCATGCGACTGGCCTAGAGAAACCATTCTAGCCTCTAGAGCCCATTGCCTGAAACCCCCCAAAATGGCTGCTCAGCTGAGACTTGTGATCTCAGGGAGGCGAGGCGAACAGCGGAGTCTTGAGGGGACTAAGCATTACGGGCAAACGTGAGAATTCTAATCTGAAAGAGAAGGTCTGATCTCTTTGGGCTGTGGGTCATGTGGTACGACCATATTCAGTTAAATTAGGATTTTGTAGGTGGTGGAACTGCCCCTATAATTGGTTGCTTTTTCATGATGATTTTACAACAACAAAATCGACACAATTGTAGATGGTGTCAAATGTTTTTACACAATTTAGCAGTTGATATGAACAGGAACAACCAAGAGCCAGAACTGAGCCCAATAACCACTGTGATAATCAGGTTTCTTTTCTGCTTGCTATTCTACTCTCTTCACAAGACATGGCTGTATCCATCCTGGTAATCAGTGATGCAATAAGAGTGTGTTTCACTTAGCCTTGTCAATTTAGTATCAAACATACTTAGACTATGTGCTATGAAGCTTGCATCATGCTATTTTAAAGATGGCATACAAAGGCATTGATCAATTGAATGACTAGTGACTCATGCTATGAATTAGGTCAGCTAAGTGACTTGCCTTCTGTGATAGATAGAGTCATTTGACATGAATTCTCAGGAAATGTAATGTTGTACTTACTTTGACATGTTTGAAATAGCATCATGGCTAACATCTCTATAATATCTAGATCAAGTAATGTCCTATCAACACACCTGACCTTTCTCTCTCTGCCTTTCTGTTTTACCTCCATAATGTTCAGAAATAGGCTTCCTATATTTTCATATATGTAGGGTTGCAAAAATCCACTAACTAAAAAAAGTCCCAGTAAATAAACAATTCCAGGTTTCCCAGAAATCCCTGTTTGAAGATTCCCTCTGGCAGGGTTCCATTCCTTGCTTATTCTCCCCCTTATTCAGGGAATCCTCCCATAGGGGTTTCTGGGAAACCTAGGAATTATGGGAAAGTCATAGGAATTCTGCAACACTATTTTCAACCATGCATTTCTGCTAATAATCTGTGTTGTATAGTCAGTATGCTGAGTGATGTTGAAGCCTGCTCACGGCCGTGACGGCTGCCTTAGAAGAGCAGTATCGTTGCTTCTCTGACATGTTTCCTTCTGCCTTTTATCTGGACCTGCTCAGGTATGTATACTTTGGCTTTGAGCAACCTTCAGGATCATGGCTAAAATGTATTGATCATGTGAATTTATGATAAATTCATTTGCATTTGATCTCTACTGCTCTTAAACATTCAAACTGCACACCTCAAAGTCTGGCATTTAGCTCTGACGAACATTGGCATTGTCGGTGAAAGACAGACAGTGCGTGAGTTTGGTGACCATCTGCTGTGTTTGAAGGTTAGTTCTCCAGTATATCTCAATATGTTTGCTGTCGACTGTGACATTCACACACACGCACACACACACACACACACACACACACACACACACACACACACACACACTCTTTCTGATCACCTCTGTAATACTGCTCTCTTAGATTGGGTTTCAGGCTCCAGCATCATGAGCATGTTAACAGATAATTGCATTGTTAATCAATGTCTCTCTGATCTACCACGATGGACAGTCCTTCACAGTCACCCTATTACCATTGGCCAGGGAGATGCTATTCTACACAGTGTTGTAATCTTCTCCTGCTGATGATAACGTATGGTTCCTAAAGGTCCCATGAGGACATTGTTCACCAGTGGAACCCAAGACACTTGTTATCCATTCATCACGTTTTGATTGGCGTAGTCTGTTTACAGTGCTTTATACAATGGTTGTGTGTAATCCTGAATGCTGATTGGTTAAAACCGCATTCCAGCCGGTGTCTATTCCACAAGTTACCACCGGCTAAATCTATGATGTTAAAATGCCTATTTACTCTGTTCCATCTGACTGCCCAATCCACTGTCGAAATCAGCCCAGCCAGGCAATTTATAAACTTGATCTCCACTGTAAAAAGCATCTAGACATTATCTCACATTTCTTTTAGACTAACATTCAGTTCTCAACAAGCTGTATATTTAAGTGATAATGCCAGAGAAGCTGGTTTTTGGAGGCTATATTGGGATGGGTGTTGTTCGTTGAGGGCCGGCAAACCGTGCCAATATATCCTCCAAACACCGGCTTCTAGGGCATTATCACTTTTATACAACGTTTACCAAAATATAAAAATAATGAGTCACGTATTTTCATAAAAAACATTATTTTCATTCATATATTCATACTATTTCATCTTTCCACGAGATATATATATATCCCAACATAAATCTAGGGTTGCTAGAGACGAGACCCAGTCGTTCAGTCTTTCTGTTCTGTATCTATGGACGTGACCCAGTCGTTCAGTCTTTCTGTTCTGTATCTATGGACGTGACCCAGTCGTTCAGTCTTTTTATTCTGTATCTATGGACGCGACCCAGTCGTTCAGTCTTTTTGTTCTGTATCTATGGACGTGACCCAGTTGTTCATTCTAAATGTACCGTTGCCATTCTGGCTGGCAAAGTTCTTATCCTTTGCTTGCTAGCTAGCCAACTACGGCTAACTTACAGTCGTGTCAAAAAGTGCAGCCAGTAAGTAGCTGCATTTGCATTTGTTGAAGCTGGTTTCTGGTGACATTTAATTGGATCCATCCACAACAATAAGCTGATGAGGTACGATTTCGCCTGGCGTAGAAAATGTGCTCACTCGTCAGGAAACTGTTAGTCAGAGGAGCTAGCCAACAACACAGCTGCAGTAACACAATCATTTCCAACTGAAGCTGTGAAAGACTGCAAATTAGTTTCATTTTACCTTTTTTAAATTTGTTTGGTATATATCCATAAAAATTATGCCAGCTGAGTTATGATTTTGAATGGCTGAGAAACGCTTCCTGCATCTCTGTCTCGTCCAGACTCATGACTCGTTCATTACTATGGGACAGCAGGAGATCGAATTTGAATAATGAAACAATGTTGTAAATGTCGTAGAGACAGACAGCAGGGTTTATACAAATCTCTGCTGTTGAAAACTAAATGTTAGTCGAAAAGAAATATGAGAAATTGTCCAGATGCTTTTTATAGTGGAGATCAAGTTCATAAATTGCCTGGCTGGGCTGATGAGACAATGGATTGCGCAGTCAGATGGAACAGAGTTAATAGGCTTTTATTTCTTTAAATTTTTTACTCCTTTTTCTCCCCAATTTCATGGTATCAAATTGGCAGTTCCAGTCTTCTCCCATCGCTCCAACTCCCGTACAGACTCGGGAGAGGCAAAGATTGATGGATTGCTTCTTGACACAACGCCCGCTTAACTCGAAAGCCATCCGCACCAATGTGTCGGAGGAAGCACCGTACACTTGGCGACCTTGCCAGCGTGCATTTCGCCCAGCCCGCCACAGGATTCGCTAGTGCGCGATTGGACAGGAACCTCCCTGCCGGCCTAATCCTCCCCTAACCCGGACGACGCTGGGCCAATTGTACGCTGCCCCATGGGTCTCCTGGTGCCGGCCGGCTGTGAAAGAGCCTGTACTCAAACCAGGTTCTCTAGTGGCACAGCTAGCACTGCAATACTGTGCCTTAGACCACTGCGCCACTAGAGAGGCATAAATGGGCATTTTAACATCATAGATTTAGCCGGTGGAAACGTGTGGAATAGACACCGACTGGAATGGGGTTTTAACCAAACAGCATTCACGATTCGACACACCCATTGCATAAAGGGTTATAGAGCAGAGCACATTCTGTTGCTAATGGGGCTATAGAGTAGAGCACATTCTGTTTCTATAGGGGCTATAGAGTAGAGCACCACCAGTCTGTTTCTATAGCGACTATAGAGTAGAGCACCACCAGTCTGTTTCTATAGGGACTATAGAGTAGAGCACCACTAGTCTGTTTCTATAGGGGCTATAGAGTAGAGCACCACTAGTCTGTTTCTATAGGGGCTATAGAGTAGAGCACCACTAGTCTGTTTCTATAGGGACTATAGAGTAGAGCACCACCAGTCTGTTTCTATAGGGGCTATAGAGTAGAGCACCACCAGTCTGTTTCTATAGGGACTATAGAGTAGAGCACCACTAGTCTGTTTCTATAGGGGCTATAGAGTAGAGCACCAAAAGTCTGTTTCTATAGGGGCTATAGAGTAGAGCACCACCAGTCTGTTTCTATAGGGACTATAGAGTAGAGCACCACCAGTCTGTTTCTATAGGAGCTATAGAGTAGAGCACCACCAGTCTGTTTCTATAGGGACTATAGAGTAGAGCACCACTAGTCTGTTTCTATAGGGGCTATAGAGTAGAGCACCACTAGTCTGTTTCTATAGGGGCTATAGAGTAGAGCACCACCAGTCTGTTTCTATATGGGCTATAGAGTAGAGCACCACTAGTCTGTTTCTATAGGGGCTATAGAGTAGAGCACATTATGTTTCTATAGGGGCTATAGAGTAGAGCACCACCAGTCTGTTTCTATATGGGCTATAGAGTAGAGTACCACCAGTCTGTTTCTATAGGGGCTATAGAGTAGAGCACCACCAGTCTGTTTCTATAGGGGCTACAGAGTAGAGCACATTATGTTTCTATAGGGGCTATAGAGTAGAGCACATTATGTTTCTATAGGGGCTATAGAGTAGAGCACCACCGGTCTGTTTCTATAGGGGCTATAGAGTAGAGCACCACCAATCTGTTTCTATAGGGGCTATAGAGTAGAGCACATTATGTTTCTATAGGGGCTATAGAGTAGAGCACCACCATTCTGTTTCTATAGGGGCTATAGAGTAGAGCACCACCAATTTGTTTCTATAGGGGCTATAGAGTAGAGCACATTATGTTTCTATAGGGGCTATAGAGTAGAGCACCACCAATCTGTTTCTATAGGGGCTATAGAGTAGAGCACATTATGTTTCTATAGGGGCTATAGAGTAGAGCACCACCAGTCTGTTTCTATAGGGACTATAGAGTAGAGCACCACCAGTCTGTTTCTATAGGGGCTATAGAGTAGAGCACATTATGTTTCTATAGGGGCTATAGAGTAGAGCACATTATGTTTCTATAGGGGCTATAGAGTAGAGCACCACCAGTCTGTTTCTATAGGGGCTATAGAGTAGAGCACCACCAGTCTGTTTCTATAGGGGCTATAGAGTAGAGCACCACCAGTCTGTTTCTATAGGGGCTATAGAGTAGAGCACCACCAGTCTGTTTCTATAGGGGCTATAGAGTAGAGCACCACTAGTCTGTTTCTATAGGGGCTATAGAGTAGAGCACCACCAGTCTGTTTCTATAGGGGCTATAGAGTAGAGCACCACCAGTCTGTTTCTATAGGGGCTATAGAGTAGAGCACCACCAGTCTGTTTCTATAGGGACTATAGAGTAGAGCACCACCAGTCTGTTTCTATAGGGATGTAACGGTTGTCGCTCTCCTCATCCTCGGATGAGGTGAGGAGAGAGGGATCTGAAGACCAAAACGCAGGCTTTGGGAAATAAGCCATCTTTATTATACAATATGATGGCAACACGAAACGAAACAAAACACTTTCAAACTACAAAACAAGAAAACGACGTTGAACGAAACCTGAACATAAACTTACATAACTAAACATAAACTTACGTACAGGAAACGGACGACATCGAAACGAAACGAAACAAACAAACGCTACAGTCCCATGTGGTACGAACGTACATACAGACATAGGAGACAATCACCCACAAACAAACAGTGAGAATGCCCTACCTAAATATGACTCTTAATTAGAGGCAAACGCAAACCACCTGCCTCTAATCAAGAGCCATACCAGGCAAACCAAAACCAACATAGAAACAGATAACATAGAATGCCCACCCAACCTCACGTCCTGACCAACTAACACACAAAACTAACATAAATAGGTCAGGAACGTGACAGTACCCCCCCCACAAGGTGCGAACTCCGGACGCACCAGCACAAAGTCTAGGGGAGGGTCTGGGTGGGCATCTAACCACGGTGGTGGTTCAGGCTCGGGGCGCGGTTCCCACCCCACCATAATCCATCCTAACTTCCTCCCTCCAAGAATGTCTTTTGACCCCCACAAAATTCCCTTAACAACATATCTAATAGGGAAAACACCGGGACAGAGAGATAAATCAAGAAAGAGGGATAGATAAGAATATAGAGATAGATGAAGATAGAGAGGGAGATTAGGATAGAGGGGCAACTCCGGACTGAAAGGCAGCTCCGGACAGAGAGACAGCTCTGGACTGATGGGCAGTTCTGGGTATCCAGCCTTTTCAGGCTGAAGGGCAGCTCATGGCTGACTGACGAATCTCGATGCTCATGGCTGGCTGACGGCTCTCGACGCTCATGGCAGGCTGACGGCTCTCGACGCTCATGGCAGGCTGACGGCTCTCGACGCTCATGGCAGGCTGACGGCTCTCGACGCTCATGGCAGGCTGACGGCTCTCGACGCTCATGGCAGGCTGACGGCTCTCGACGCTCATGGCAGGCTGACGGCTCTCGACGCTCATGGCGCTCTGACGGCTCTGGCTGCTCATGGCTCTCTGACGGCTCTGGCTGCTCATGGCTCTCTGACGGCTCTGGCTGCTCATGGCTCTCTGACGGCTCTGGCTGCTCATGGCTCTCTGACGGCTCTGGCAGATCCTGTCTGGTTGGCGGCTCTGGCAGATCCTGTCTGGTTGGCGGCTCTGGCAGATCCTGTCTGGTTGGCGGCTCTGGCAGATCCTGTCTGGTTGGCGGCTCTGGCAGATCCTGTCTGGTTGGCGGCTCTGGCAGATCCTGTCTGGCTGACGGCTCTAGCGGCTCCTGTCTGGCTGATGGCTCTAGCGGCTCCTGTCTGGCTGACGGCTCTGTAGGCTCATGGCAGACGGGCGGCTTTGCAGGCTCATGGCAGACGGGCGGCTTTGCAGGCTCCTGGCAGACGGATGGCTCAGACGGCGCTGGGGAGACGGATGGCTCAGATGGCGCTGGGGAGACGGATGGCTCAGATGGCGCTGGGGAGACGGATGGCTCAGATGGCGCTGGGGAGACGGATGGCTCTGGCCGGATACGGCGCACTGTAGACCTGGTGCGTGGTGCCGGAACTGGAGGCACCGTGCTAATGATAAGCACCTTCCTACTAGTGCGGGGAGCAGGGACAGGGCACACTGTATTCTCAAAGCCTACTCTATCCCTGATGCGTGGTACCGGCACTGGTGACGCCGGGCTGAGGACAAGCACATCAGGATTAGTAGGGGGAGAATATACAGTGTGTACAGGGCTATGGAGACGCACTGGTAGCTTAGTGCGTGGGGCCGGAACTGGAGGCACCGGGCTAGATACACGCACTACAGGGAGAGTGCGTGGAGGAGGAACAGGGCTCAGGATACGCACTGGTAGCCTAGTGCGTAGTGTATACACTGTAGGTACTAGGCTGGGGCGGGGAGGTGGTGCCGGAAATACCGGACCGTGGAGGCGTACTGGCACTCTTGAGCATTGAACCTGCCCAACCTTACCTGGTTGAATGCTCCCGGTTGCCCGACCAGTGCGGGGAGGTGGAATAACCCGCACCGGCCTATGTAGGCGAACCGGAGAAACGCACTGGAGACCAGACGCGTTGAGCCGGCCTCATGACACCTGGCTCAATACTCAATCTAGCCCTACCAGTGCGAGGAGGTGGAATAACCCGCACTGGGCTATGCACTCGTACAGGAGACACCGTGCGCTCTACTGCGTAACACGGCGCCTGCCCGTACTCCCGCTCTCCACGGTAAGCCTGGGAAGTGGGCGCAGGTCTCCTACCTGCCCTTGGCCCACTATCTCCTAGCCCCCCCCCAAGAAATTTTTGGGAATTACTCACGGGCTTTTTTGGCTTCCGTGCCAGACGCGTTCCCTCATAGCTCCGGTTCCTCTCCTCGGTAGCCTCTGCTCTCCTCCGTGCCTCCAGCTCAGCTTTGGGACGGCGATTTTCTCCTGCCTTAGCCCAGGGACCTTCTCCATTCATTATTTGCTCCCATGTCCAGAAATCCTTTCTCTCCTGTCCCTTACTCCGTTTCGTTTTCCCTTGCCGCTTGGTCTTAGCTTGGTGGGTGATTCTGTAACGGTTGTCGCTCTCCTCATCCTCGGATGAGGTGAGGAGAGAGGGATCTGAAGACCAAAACGCAGGCTTTGGGAAATAAGCCATCTTTATTATACAATATGATGGCAACACGAAACGAAACAAAACACTTTCAAACTACAAAACAAGAAAACGACGTTGAACGAAACCTGAACATAAACTTACATAACTAAACATAAACTTACGTACAGGAAACGGACGACATCGAAACGAAACGAAACAAACAAACGCTACAGTCCCATGTGGTACGAACGTACATACAGACATAGGAGACAATCACCCACAAACAAACAGTGAGAATGCCCTACCTAAATATGACTCTTAATTAGAGGCAAACGCAAACCACCTGCCTCTAATCAAGAGCCATACCAGGCAAACCAAAACCAACATAGAAACAGATAACATAGAATGCCCACCCAACCTCACGTCCTGACCAACTAACACACAAAACTAACATAAATAGGTCAGGAACGTGACAAGGGACTATAGAGTAGAGCACCATGTGATCAATCTTCCTAATTATTCATCATCTTTTGTTGTGTTTTCCACACATCTTAGCTTCATTTTTAAAAAGGTATTATGTCATGTATGTTGCACAGGTAAACAGTTCATATTAAGGTCAAGGCACCATGTCAGTTGTAAAGCAGTGAGACATTTCTTATACCTTCAATTCAACATTTTAACACATGATTATTACCTATCAGTTTCCTCTGATGAAACCATATTACAAAGAGAAAGCACATTCATTATCCCCCTGATGTGTCAAAGCTGAGCTTAAACAGCAGTAACAAAGCTGTAGCTTGGTTGACAGTAATCCCTCTTGTAAGCGGCTTTCGTAAAGGCTACAACCCAACCTGTTTTCCCACCAATGAATGGCACAAGTTCTTATGAAACGGTTGATGTGAAACACCTCTGGCTTAATTCAGTGTTTTAATGCCGTCTTTAATGTCAAGGTAAATGTCATTATTAGGTTCATTGTTCATGTTGTCTTTCGGAACCAAAGCTCAGAGCCACCTTGTGATGTTGCAGCAGGAGGTGTCCAAGCCTCTGCTACTGCAAATATCAGGTCAACGGCTGTGTTGTAGTCCTTTACTGTTAGTCAAGAGAAGGTTCTAGTTGGATGGAACTTGTTAAGTGCTGGTCAGAAAGCTACCCTGCTGTCCCCACAAACAAATACCTTCCTCAGCTATAGATACTCCCAGACCAGCAGAGTGTACATTCAGTACCTGCTCGTCCTGTTACCAGCGTCTGCCGATTACTCGAAGCGATAGGAGCAGGCCCTGGCCCTAGACTAGGGCAGGTCAATGACGACAAGGTAATAGACTAGAATGCCTGTTTTTTTATGATGTGACAATGGCCAGGAGTCCTGCTCGATCGCTTTGTTATGAAGTTATGCAAACTATGAAATTATGAATAACATAAAATAACATAATATGATGTTATTTATGTTATTTCTCACGTGAAGAACTCCTGTAAACCTTGCCGTATTGAAACTCAGTGAACAAGGCATCTTAGACAAGCTGAAAAACAAATGGTGGTACGATAAGGGTGAATGTGGAACCAAGGACTCTGGAAGTAAGGTCAGTCTCCGCTGGTCTTTTGTGTTGATTCCCAGTTGCATTCTGACGTACTGTTCATATGCAAAGAAATGCTAAACTATACTGAAACATCTAGATTAGCTATACTCTATATCCCCCCCCCCTACCCATTATTTTATTATTTTATTATACCCCCAGAAAAGATGATGCCACATACATTTAACAAAGATAATCAAGTGGTTCAAGCCCTTCATGCACCATTTCCCAAATTCAAATCATATCTGAAAAATACGTGTTTTTTTTTGGTTTGGCCAATATAGAAATAGGAACTGCTTTTTTGCTTCACAAACTGTAATTGTAAATTACCTTATGCTTGGTGAAATCGTACATGTGTAAAATAATCAAACACCATCATTGAATAGTTGTTGACTAGCTGTTGACATTAAGTGCTAATTTTCATGCTTGACATTCATGGTATTCTTACCATTATGCTGTTGTTTCTATTTACTAAACTTTTAATTCAAATGTGATTTATCTGTGTTACTAGTTTGCTTGGAAATGTATTTATTGTGTTTTTGAACTTCCTGTGGTGAGGTAAACAAACAAAGTGTTCATGTTGTGATCAACTGCTTCCATGTGACTTCAGGAAGACATTACAACACCGTGGGGTGTTTTTCAGGGTTTTGTCTGAGCAAGGAGTCGCAAGGAAGAGATCTTTTTGTTTCCACCCCACATGAAGTCTAAGAATGTAATAAGCCTCTATTTAACCCTCTGAGACCATAGCCAGGCCAATAAACGGACAGATCACTGTCCGTACCGCCGACGGCTTAGCTACATAGTACCACAGGTATAACCTCAGTCAAACCTCAAAGGGTTCAACTGCAAATGGTAAAACTCTCATGAACAAATGTTCTATAAACATGTTTGGGAAGTAAACAGCTGCAAAATGGTTTGATATCTTAGAAATGGCTTTTTACATTTTTTGACGCCAGAGAGATTTGACTACACAGTATACCACAGTATTTACACCACAGTATTTATACCAATAAAATTTAAAAAATCAGGACAGATCTTGAAATGTTGACCTGTGAGTTACTGACCGCAGCTTCCTTTTTGGGAAGAAGAACCTGTAGAATAGGGGAAACTCTACATTCACCTAGATCAAACTAAAGAGGTGACTCATCTCTCCTTCATTGGAGAGTGGGCTGACTATGGTGTTCAGATGTTACTCAAAACGTCTTGGACCCCTATAGGAAAGCCAGTCCAATCTAGACTTTTTCTAGACTCAACCTCAGCCATCCTTTACCTTATCAGCCTTCTGTTGCTGTTAGCCTCTGGAGTCTGTAGTATGACCTGCCATTGGTAGCATCAGAAACCTTTCTGTCTCAGAGAAACAGTTTGTAGGAAGGTCTGATAATAGAGTATCCATGTGAATTCTGAGTGTTAGGTCTCTGACTGTTATTTCAACAAGACTCTGTAAGGATCAGTTTGAGGCCTATATACACTCTGCTTTAGTGTCGTACTGGTAGGCTGCACTGTTCTCTGCAGAACTCTCTCTCCACCGCAAACCCTCTAACTATGTTCTTCACCTTCCCCAGGACAAGACAAGTGCTCTCAGCCTGAGCAATGTGGCTGGAGTCTTCTATATTCTGGTTGGAGGGCTGGGGCTGGCCATGATGGTGGCACTGATTGAGTTCTGTTACAAGTCACGTGCAGAAACCAAACGGCTCAAACTAGCAAAAAATGCTGAGAAGTTTAAGCCAGCTCCACCGACCAACCCCCAGAACTTTGCCACGTACAGAGAAGGCTACAACGTGTATGGGACAGAGAGCGTTAAGATCTAAGGGTAATGACAACACTGCTCTCTTCCTGATTCTCTCTCTGTGACATCTGAATCATTTAGTTGGTTTCCTCTGGTGGTGTTGTTGAATGATTTGTTTGTTTGTGTTGCTGTCAAGCTGATTGGTGTGATTTCCTAACACTTAATCACTCTTGACTTGAACATATCCACAATATTTTAACTAGGCAAGTCACCTAAGAACAAATTCGTATTTACCATGAGCGCCTAACCCGGCCAAACCCTAACCTGGACGACGCTGGGCCAATTGTGCGCCGCCCTATGGGACACCCGATTACGTCTGGTTGTGATACAGCCCGGGATCGAAAATGGATCTGTAGTGACGCTTCCAGCATTGAGATGCAGTGCCTTAGACCGTTGCGCCACTCGGGAGCCAATAGACGACCCAACATTACATTTAAAATTCCCCAAGACTTTTGTTGCCTTGACATCGCTACGTACTGTGACTATATGTATATGTATATATGTGTATGACTAGAGGTCAGTCCTTGTGTGGGCCGCCAAAGTGTTTTTTCAGGTGGCCAAAGTCCAAACAGTGTAAAAAAAGTATTTTCATAATTTGAAATACATTTTTGGGATGGAAAAAATGTTTCCAGCGTAAACTTAAATGATGTAAAACCAGATATAAAGTATGTAGAAGAGATAATGGACCTACTGTCACGATCGTCAACGGGACTGAGAGAGGACCAAGGCGCAGCGCGTGGAAAGTACATCTTCTTTTATTTTAAAGAAGGAAAAAACAAAACAACAAACAGAACAGACGACCGTGAAGCTATACAAACATCAGTGCTGACACAAAACACTTCGACATAGACAATTCCCCACAAACAGCTAAAGCCTATGGTTGCCTTAAATATGGCTCCCAATCAGAGACAACAATAACCAGCTGTCTCTAATTGAGACCCAATTCAGGCAACCATAGACTTTCCAAGAACCTACACTCAACCATAGACAAATTCACTCAACACAAATCCATACACTACACCCAACACCCCCTTTACCATATAACCACCCTAGACACTACAAAAACACATACATTCCCCATGTCACACCCTGACCTAACTAAAATAATTAAGAAAACAAAGAATACTAAGGCCAGGGCATGACACCTACATACTATTTAGTTATATCATCTTTGAAAACTAACAATCAGCAACATAACAGATAGACAGTCTGGGAGAATTGTACATAAAACATTTATTCAGCATTTGTTATTATGTTTGAGCAAAAGAACACAGTATTAGCCATGGCAAAATGCATCAAATTAAAGGAAATTTGTTTTAAAACTGCAAAATGTTCTCTCAGGTCCATGGCAGAATATGTAGATTTGCAGGAAATTGGCTTGAAATGCAAACATTTTTCTACACCGCCAAGATGGGGGGCCTCTAAAAACAATATTTAAAGTCAGCCTCCCAATGGACCGGCCACGCCCTATTTCACGCCCCCTGCCTCGCCCACCACCTAATTCCCTTTTTGGTCCAGAAGAAAACCCTGCACTATGGTGTTGTTAATTGAAATCAACATGATTTAAAAAAAAGATGAACCCATCAAAAAACATTTATCTTTATCTCGTAAACACTCATACTTTATCTAGTTTAAGGTTTTAGTTTACTCAGTAGAATGTGCTGGCAGCATCTGCAAATCGCTAACAGTTAAGCTAATGTCCCAAGTAACACATCATCGTGACTCGACCATTCCGACCTTAATGACACATCTCATCCACCATTTTAACAGACGTATTACCCATGTTTCTCTGTGTGAGAATCTCAATTTCATTGATTCCTTGGGTCCTCTCTCCTCGACTCCTCAAATCCCATTGGGTGAGAAGGTCAGAGGGGAGGGATCTCTGACTTCTCATCCTATTGGTTTTGAGGAGGTGAAGAGAGAAGACGCAAGGAATCAGTTAAATGCAGTTAAGATATTCCCTATGTCTCTACTTCCTTCCTCTAAAACAGGTATCGGGCGCTTCAGCTAGACCAGGTACACGATCCCTTACAAACGACTGTGACTATTGACCCTATGACGAAACAACATGATCACGTCAGGATGGGGGTTTCCTCAACTGCAGCTAAATCCTCTCCTGGCGGCAATGGCGACGATAATCTGCAATGGCGACACGACAGGACTGGTGACTTGAAGAACTCAAGCGGTTTCCTCCAGTGCCTTACGTATGGAACAGTCACAGAGTTACTTAGAACAATGCAACTCATCACAACGGTATTGCGTTTGGCTTGAACTCACAAACACACAGACAAATAAACAGAAAGACAGGATCGATACTGTAATCTGTTTTAAGGAACTTTATTTGAGATGCTAAAGACAAAAGAGAGATACCTAAAGCCATCACTTGCACCCCGAGCACATTTCCAAATGCCGGACAGAAGATGAATAAGATATGACAGATGATAAATTGTTTTTCTGCAAAGGGAATTTGATCAGATTATCTTAATTCTTCTTGCAGGCTAGGTTTTTCCTTGTTAAATGTGTTTTAAAATACGTTTATTATAGACACTGATTATTAGCTTGTTATATTCCTGTGACCTTGGAATTTTTTTGAAAGACACATTTGAATCTTATTGGAATCAATTGGTTAAATATGCCATAGCCAAAAGAATACTGTATTGGTGTTGTCCTCAACTATGGTGCTTTTGAAGTCTCAGAGATACTCTGAGAGAAGGCGTTGGTAGCTAGTCAAATGTGCATCCCAAATGGACCCTATTACCTATATAGTGCATTACTTCTGTGCAGCGCCCCCCAGTCAAAAGTAGTGCACTATATATTGAATAGGGGGCCATTGTGGACACACACTCATGAAAGAGATGAATGTGAGATGCAGCATTTGGCTTTACACAACTTAAAACAGGCCATCTCACAATCCCAATACACTGCCAACAGATTCAGATGTGGTTTTTTTTTAAGAATGCAGAGGACTGCCTGAGCAAGTTTCATAGTTGAGTAACTCTCCCAGTGTGTTTTATGGTGTGTATAATATGAAGAGAAAACTCACTCACACAGTGTCGCTCCAAAATAGGCTGGGTTTTTTTTATCTTCATTTTGAAAGAACACCTGCTTATAGCTGGATTGTCATGTAACCTTAAATGATTAAAATCTTCTGTACAATAAATTAAAACTGAACCAAAAGGGACATTCAAAAAGTAGATAAACTGCAATCCAAACAGTAATGGCTTTTTAACAGTAGTATTATGGATGACCTTGGTATGTTGCTAAACAATTACACATTTTACAATAAGCTGCAGTTTAATGATATGCTTTCAGTTTTAATTTCATTTTATGAGCATTGTAGTGTTTGGTGAATTTACTTAGCAAATTAAATAAATGAATAATATAAATGCATCGAGAAAATAGATTTATACAACGTACTTACAGGGGATGTCTTAAAAAGCTTAGCACTTTTACTTTTCAAAAGACTGTGATTCCATAGGATTTAGGAAGAAAATTAATCACCTAAAACTGTGAAAAGATAGATTTACACACACACAAAAAAGATTAAAAAAGGGAAGGCAAGAAAAAGGAAATTAACAATTCTAAAGAAAGAGAGGTGTACATTTATTGAAATGAGACGTATTTATTAAGGCTACACAAGAAAGGAGTGATGGGTTTCCCAATTTTTCTAAGAAATTGCATGTGAACTCCGTAATGACATATCACAAGCTCTTCTAACTTACATCAGATTCTAGAGTAGAAATACAATCGCGGTTATTCTTTAGTGAGACAGTTTCTTTGGTTTCGTAAGTTCACTTAACACTGAGAAAATGGCCAGACATCTGAGTGACTACTACAAAAGAGTCAGAATCTGCATGTATGTATATAATTTAACGATCTTCGTTAGTGAGGAGCTGTACAGAGAATTTTAATAAATTTTTGTAAATAAACCTGTATAGAAAATGACATGTGTTTGTGTACTTGTAATCTCATGAACTTGTTAAACCGCATGGTGACGTTTATTAAAATAAACACACACACACAAACACACAGCAATGCATTGTCATCACTCCAAGAATGTGGAAGCTATGCATCTGTCTTCTCATCTGAAAGGAAATTGCCTGTTTTGCAACACACTGTACAAGCCACATGTCAACTATATAATTCCTTCCGGTACCATTACAACCTGCTGAAAAACAGGATGAGAAAAGAGTTGTTTTATTTAATGGTTATTGAGCAGCTGGATCAATATTACTCCAGAACCATCTGCTGCCTCTGACAGTCTCCCATATACACTGATTGAGAGTCTCACTGACATCTTCATTGGCCATCTGAAATCTTTCATCAATAATGTGTCATTATAAGTTGAGGAAACCATTTCAAACCCAGAGTACATTAACCTACAATGACAAGACAGTGATCAAACATGGCAGCCTGATGACTACATAGCACCCATCATGATGTATTTATAGGTCTACTGGTATCATGATGTATCTATAGGTCTACTGGTATCATGATGTATCTATAGGTCTACTGCTATCATGATGTATCTATAGGTCTACTGGTATCATGATGTATCTATAGGTCTACTGGTATCATGATGCATCTATAGACCTACTGGTATCATGATGTATCTATATGTCTACTGGTATCATGATGTATCTATATGTCTACTGGTATCATGATGTATCTATAGGTCTACTGGTATCATGATGTATCTATAGGTCTACTGGTATCATGATGTATCTTTAGGCCTACTGGTATCATGATGTATCTATAGGCCTACTGGTATCATGATGTATCTATAGGTCTACTGGTATCATGATGTATCTTTAGGCCTACTGGTATCATGATGTATCTATAGGTCTACTGGTATCATGATGTATCTATAGGTCTACTGGTATCATGATGTATCTATAGGTCTACTGGTATCATGATGTATCTATATGTCTACTGGTATCATGATGTATCTATAGGTCTACTGGTATCATGATGTATCTATAGGACTACTGGTATCATGATGTATCTATAGGTCTACTGGTATCATGATGCATCTATAGACCTACTGGTATCATGATGTATCTATAGACCTACTGGTATCATGATGTATCTATAGGACTACTGGTATCATGATGTATCTATAGGACTACTGGTATCATGATGTATCTTTAGGTCTACTGGTATCATAATGTATCTATAGGCCTACTGGTATCATGATGTATCTATAGGTCTACTGGTATCATGATGTATCTATAGGTCTACTGGTATCATGATGTATCTATAGGACTACTGGTATCATGATGTATCTTTAGGCCTACTGGTATCATGATGTAGCGACAACCCATTCCTTCACCAGTATAATGTACACATAAAAGGGTTGGTTCATTCCTTCACCAGCATAATGTACACATAAAGGGGTTGGTTCATTCCTTCACCAGCATAATGTACACATAAAGGGGTTGGTTCATTCCTTCACCAGCATAATGTACACATAAAGGGGTTGGTTCATTCCTTCACCAGCATAATGTACACATAAAGGGGTTGGTTCATTCCTTCACCAGCATAATGTACACATAAAGGGGTTGGTTCATTCCTTCACCAGCATAATGTACACATAAAGGGGTTGGTTCATTCCTTCACCAGCATAATGTACACATAAAGGGGTTGGTTCATTCCTTCACCAGCATAATGTACACATAAAGGGGTTGGTTCATTCCTTCACCAGCATAATGTACACATAAAAGGGTTGGTTCATTCCTTCACCAGTATAATGTACACATAAAGGGGTTGGTTCATTCCTTCGCCAGCATAATGTACACATAAAGGGGTTGGTTCATTCCTTCACCAGCATAATGTACACATAAAGGGGTTGGTTCATTCCTTTACCAGCATAATGTACACATAAAGGGGTTGGTTCGTTCCTTCACCAGCATAATGTACACATAAAGGGGTTGGTTCGTTCCTTACTGCGGGTGACAGGACATCTGCAACATTTACCGTGAATGCAGTCCTCCTCTAAAACGGGAACTTTGCCTTTAAATGTCAGAACGTGCTGAAGCTCAGATCTTCTGTATTATTCCTCTCTCTGCATTGTTGGGATGGGCCCGTAAAGCAGTTCACTGTTGCTCTACAACTGTTGCTTAAACGAATATGTGACAAACACAAATGTCCTTGTATTGATTCAGCTCTATGGATTAAATCAAGCCGATACATTATTCTACACATCTAATACATTAGCAAACAGGTTACTTTGTGAATTACTCAAACCACCATCTCCCTGTGTGCTGGGTTGTGGACTGTCATTGTGTGGTAAATACATTCCCAGTCCCCAGGCTATACTGACTGGTCTGCCCAGTCCCCAGGCTATACTGACTGGTCTGCCCAGTCCCCAGGCTATACTGACTGGTCTGCCCAGTCCCCAGGCTATACTGACTGGTCTGCCCAGTCCCCAGGCTATACTGACTGGTCTGCCCAGTCCCCAGGCTATACTGACTGGTCTGCCCAGTCCCCAGGCTATACTGACTGGTCTGCCCAGTCCCCAGGCTATACTGACTGGTCTGCCCAGTCCCCAGGCTATACTGACTGGTCTGCCCAGTCCCCAGGCTATACTGACTGGTCTGCCCAGTACCTAAACACACAAATATAAACATACACAGTGACTGGTCTTCCACGGCTCAAATAACACAACCGTCCAACCAAACATGAACGTGGCAGCCGACCAGTAGTCCCTTTTCTCTTTGGATACTGACAAAATAATTCAGGATTTATCCACTTGGCAGGCGCACACATACACACACACACACACACACACAAACACACCAGGCAGGCCAGAATAACAAATCCAGCCTAGGAAATGTTCCTGTACGCTCCACAAACTCCCTTTTGTCAAAGCATCAAAGGATATTGTTTTGCTGTTGTCTTCTTTCGCTACACTGCTGCAACTCATCGCCCTCTTCCTTTTTCTGGAGGGGTTTTTCCTTCCTTTCTTTATGTGTCATGCCTGGACTCTTTTCAAACAGAAACAGAACAAGACAGCATGGGGAGAGTGATGCAGACAGAGAGGAGCACTACAGACAGCATGGGGAGAGTGATGCAGACAGAGAGGAATACTACAGACAGCATGGGGAGAGTGATGCAGACAGAGAGGAACACTACAGACAGCATGGGGAGAGTGATGCAGACAGAGAGGAACACTACAGACAGCATGGGGAGAGTGATGCAGACAGAGAGGAACACTACAGACAGCATGGGGAGAGTGATGCAGACAGAGAGGAACACTACAGACAGCATGGGGAGAGTGATGCAGACAGAAGGGGAACACTACAGACAGCATGGGGAGAGTGATGCAGACAGAGAGGAACACTACAGACAGCATGGGGAGAGTGATGCAGACAGAAAGGAACACTACAGACAGCATGGGGAGAGTGATGCAGACAGAGAGGAACACTACAGACAGCATGGGGAGAGTGATGCAGACAGAAAGGAACACTACAGACAGCATGGGGAGAGTGATGCAGACAGAGAGGAACACTACAGACAGCATGGGGAGAGTGATGCAGACAGAGAGGAACACTACAGACAGCATGGGGAGAGTGATGCAGACAGAGAGGAACACTACAGACCAGAGCTGCATCCTCATTAAACTATTATTTAGAATTTGTTCATTCCGCGTTCAAAGAACAAAGGAACTGGTTTGTCCTCCAGATTTTAGGACAGTTATGAGAGACAGAGAGAGCTATTGGGACGAGACCCTTCCTTTAAAACAGCGACAGAAGATAATGACTCTTCCCTCGTTCAAGGAGTAGTAAGACAGAGGTACGTTAAAAACACAAGTCTACTGATATCTAATCACAGGAACTCAAATGAATGACATCTCCCACGTTTGATGATACACTAGACACTGTTCTAACAAGTACGCAATGTGAATGATACGGCTGAACCCTCCTCACTATCTCTCTGAAGAAAAATGAGGTGGAAACTGAGTTGTACTTCGTAACCTCCTGACAAATGTATGACCATATTAGAGACACATATTTCCCTCAGATTACACAGACCCACAAAGAATTCAAAAGCAAATCCAATGTTCATAAACTCCCATATCTACTGGGTGAAATACCACAGTGTGCCATCACAGCAGCAAGATTTGTGACCTGTTGCCACAAGAAAAGGTCAACCAGTGAAGAACAACCCATAATGATGTTTATTTATGTTCCCTTTTGTACTTTAACTATTTGTACATCATTACAGCACTGCATATAGACATAAAATGACATTTAATGATGTCTCTTCCTTTGGAACTTTTGTGAGTGCAATGTTAACTGTACATTTTTTGTTTATTTACCTTTGTTTATTATCCAATATTTCACTTGCTTTGTCAACGTAAACATATGTTTTCCATGCCAGTAAAGCCCTTTGAACTGAATATAAAGTAACTTCAGTAAGTTTTCACAGCACAGGAGGCTGCTGAGAGGAGGACCGCTCATCATAATGGAATGGCATCAAACACATGGAAACCATGGAAACCATGCATTTGATGTATTTGATACCATCCCACAAATGCCGTTCCAACCATCCACATGAGCCTGTTCTCCCCAATTAAGGTGCCCCTAACTTCCTGTGATTCACACCCCTAACTTCCTGTGATTCACACCCCTAACTTCCTGTGATTCACACCCCTAACTTCCTGTGATTCACACCCCTTGACTTTTTTTTACATTTTGTTATGTTACAATGTGGAATTAAAATGGATTGAATTGTCATTTTTGATCAACAATCTACACAAAAGCTTCTAAAGCCATGACATTATTTTCTGGAATTTTCCAAGCTGTTTAAAGGCACAGTCAATTTAATGTATGTAAACTACTGACCCACTGGATTTGTGATACAGTGAATTATAAGTTAAATAATCTGTCTGTAAACAATTGTTGGAAAAATGACTTGTCAGTAGACGTCCTAACCGACTTGGCAAAACTATAGTTTGTTAACAAGACATTTGTGAAGTGGTTGAAAAACTGGTTTTATTGACTCCAACCTAAGTCTATGTAAACGTCCGACTTCAACTGTATATATATGAAAAATAAAACAGTAATACAATATCTTGAGTATTCAACTTCCTGAGTCAATACATGACCATCACTTTTGGCAGCGATTACAGCTGTGTCTTTCTGGGTGAGTCTGAGAGCTTTCCACACCTGGATTTTGCAACATTTGCTCATTATTCTTTTTTAAATACTTAAAGCATTGTCAAATTGGCGCTGAGAATTCCAAAAGTAGTGAACGTTCCAACATTCTAGAACACGGCTGTGCATAGGCACAATTTGGATTCCTGATGGACGCTTTGGTCACAAGGAGAGATATCACTGCTCGTATCCTCAGACCCTCTTACCTGCGTGTGCGCGTGGGTGTGCGCATGCACGTGAGTGCGAGTGTGTGTGCGTGTGTGTGACCGTTTGAGTGGGCCCCGAAAAGAGAAACCAAGCAAATAAAAACTGTACTTGACACTGGGAGTTCAGCCCATTGCTTTGGCAGGCCCTACTACTACTTCAGTAAAAGCAAAGGAACTCTGCACAGGATGACTCAGTAATGATGAAATATTTTTTTTTGAAAACATTTCTGGGGCCTTGTAGTTCAAGCCCCTCAGTATAATAGGAGACTGACCTGGGCCCTGATCCTTGCCATTGTCCTTTTATTTAACTTTTATTTAACTGGGTAAGTCAGTTAAGAACAAATTCTTACTTACAATGACGGCCTACACCGGCCAAACCCTAACCAGAAAAGGGCTGGGCCAATTGTGCGCTGCCCTATTGGACTCCCGATCACAGCCGGTTGTGATACACCCCGGGATCGAACCAGATTCTGTAGTGACACCTCTAGCCCTGTGATGCAGTGCCTTGGACAGCTGCGCCGCTCGGGAACCAAAGTTCAAGCCCCTCAGTATAACAGGAGACTGACTCGGGCCCTAATCCTTCCCATTGTCCTTGTAGTTCAAAACCGTAAGTGTATTAGGAGACTGCCTAGGCCCATGAGGCTTTCTTCAGTCCTTCCCATCCTCCCTTCTGTTCTCCTCATATATCCTGTTCTCACTTTATTCTGCTTTTACTTCTATGCAGTGTACTAATGTTGTCGTTGGTCAGTGAAAGGGGAAGAGAGAGAGACAATATTGGACACTTTATGGAATACAAAGCCTTCGCTATCTCATCCTGGAATATCCAAGGCCTGAGGCCTAAAGAGCAGGAACCTGGACATTGTCATCCTACAAGAAACATGGTACAGAGGAGATTGGACCCATTTGTTTCCCTCTAGGTTACAGAGAGCTGGTAGTCCCATCCACCAATCTACCAGGTGGGTGGTATAGAGGAGATTGGACCCATTTGTTTCCCTCTAGGTTACAGAGAGCTGGTAGTCCCATCCACCAATCTACCAGGTGGGTGGTATAGAGGAGATTGGACCCATTTGTTTCCCTCTAGGTTACAGAGAGCTGGTAGTCCCATCCACCAATCTACCAGGTGGGTGCTATAGAGGAGATTGGACCCATTTGTTTCCCTCTAGGTTACAGAGAGCTGGTAGTCCCATCCACTAATCTACCAGGTGGGAAACAGGTAAGGGGCTCGGGGGGTAAGCTAAAGCGGTATAGAGCAGACCTCACTGTTCAATTAATCAAAACTGGAACAATTTACATTCGGATAGAACTACAAAAGCAAATTATCTCAGAGGAAAATGTCATCCTGTGTGCTACCTATACCCCCCCCCCCCCCCCCCCCCCCACTAGAATCTCCCTACTTTAAAGAAGACAGGTTCTCCATCCTGGAGGGGGAAAGCAATTATTTCCAGGCCCAGGAACATGTACTAGTCAGTGGCGACCTAAATGGAACCGGCAAGAACCTGACACCCTCAGCACACAGGGGGACAAACACCAGCCTGGAGGTGACAGCATTCCCTCCCCAATATGCCCGCCTAGGCACAACATAACCAACTTAAACGGGTCACAACTCCTGCAGCTTGTCGGATGCTGGGAATGTACATAGTCAATGGTAGGCTTCGAGGGGACTCCTATGGTAGGTTCACCTATAGCTCATCTCTTGGCAGTAGTACTGTAGACTACTTTATCACTGACCTCAACCCAGAGTCTCTCAGAGTGTTCACAGTCAGCCCATTGACACCGGTATCATATCACAGCAAAATCACAGTCTACTTGAACAGAGCAGCACTCAATCATGTGGAATCAAAGCCAAAGGAACTGAAAAATATTAAGAAACGCTATAGAAGGAAAGAAAGTAGTGTGGAAACCAACCAAAAAACAATTAGGCCAAAAAAAAAAAAAATCCTTCGATGACAACTGTTACAACCTGGCTCAAGATTGTAATAAACAACGGGAAACCACACACTGAATACAGGAATAACAAAATGAATTTATTCCATAAATAAAGTAAACACTCACAAGAATAATCAGATAAGGCATGACGGTGAGCAAATTAGGTGTCAACTGTCAAAACCACAACAAAACAACCAAAGGTATACATGGAGAGAATGTCTTGCTGAAAGGGTGTGCCCCATTCTCCCAGCTCCGCCCACCTCTCCTACTCCTCCCACCAATCTCCTGCAGGAAGTAAGCACAACCCAGTAGACCGAGCAGGGAGGGGCCGTCACGACAACTTACTGGACAAAACGTTTCACTGTAACAGTGAAGGTGTAAACTTGGCAGTATAAAACCTAAACAGTATATTTGACCTCTCAGCTTCCCAATGAAATCAAAAAATGCCACCGCAGAAAACCATAGAAAATTAACTCCAATGACAAATGGTTTGTTGGAGAATGCAAAAACCTAGGAAAGAAATGGAGAAACCTATCCAACCAAAAACATAGAGACCCAGAAAACCTGAGTCAACGCCTTCACTATGGTGAATCACTAAAGCAATACAGAAATACACTACGGAAAAAGAACAGGATGTCAGAAATCAGCTCAATGTAATTGAAGAATCCATAGACTCTAACCACTTCTGGGAAAATTGGAAAACACTAAAGAAACAACATGATCTATCCAAAATGGAGATTGACAAACCACTTCTCCAATCTTTTTGACCCTATAACAAAGAACAAATAGTAAAAACAAATACATCATCAAATACACATCTTAGAATCATCTATTAAAGACTGCCAGAACCCACTGGATTCTCCAATTACATTGAATGAACTACAGGACAAAATACAAACCCAAAAAGCCTGTGGTGTTGATGGTATCCTCAATGAAATGATAAAATATACAGACCACAAATTCCAATTGGTCAACTCTTTAACATCATCCTTAGCTCTGGCATCTTCCCCAATATCTTTACCCAAGGCTGATGAGCCCAATCTACAAAATTGGAGACAAATTTGACCCCAATAACTACCGCGGGATATGCGTCAACAGAAACCTTGGAAAAATCCTTTCCATTATCATTAACAGCAGACTCGTACATTTCCTCAGTGACAACAATGTACTGATCAAATTGACTTTTTACCAAATTACCGTACAACAGACCACACATTCACCCTACACACCCTAATTTACAAAGAAACAAACCGAAACAAAGGTGAAGTCTTCCCATGCTTTGTTGATTTCAAAAAAGCTTTTGACTCAATTTTATATGACTCTATACAAATTGATGGAAAGTGGTGTTGGGGAAAAACATAAGATATTTTATAATCCATGTACAAAAACAATATGTGTGCTGTTAAAATTGGTAAAAACACACACATTTCTTTCCACTCATGGGGTGAGTCAGGGATGCAGCTTAAACCCCACCCTCTTCAACATGTAAATCAACGAAATGGCAAAGGCACTAGAACAGTCTGCAGCACCCAGCCTCACCCTACAAGAATCTGAAATCAACTGGCTACTGTTTGCTGATGATGTCAGACCTGAGCCCTGACAGTAAATCTCAGTAAGACAAAAATAATGGTGTAACAAAAAAGGTCCAGTTGCCAGGACCACCAATACATATTCCATCTAGACACTGTTGCCCTAGAGTAAACAAAAAAAACGATACATACCTCGGCCTAAACATCAGCGCAACAGGCAACTTCCACAAAGCTGTAAACGATACGAGAGACAAGAGGAGAAGGGCCTTCTATGCCATCAAAAGGAACATAAAATTCGACATGCCATTTAAGATCTGGCAAACAATACTTGAATCAGTTATAGAATCCATTGCCCTTCATGGTTGTGAGGTCTGGAGTTCGCTCACCAACCAAGAATTCATAAAATGGTACAAACACCAAATTGAGTCTGCATGCAGAATTCTGCAAAAATGTCCTCTGTGTACAACGTAAAACACCAAATAATGCATGCAGAGTATAATTAGGCCAAAACCCGCTAATTATCAGAATCCAGAAAAGAGCCTTTAAATTCTACAACCACCTAAGAGGAAGCGATTCCCAAATCTTCCACAACAAAGCCATCACCTACAGAGAGATGAACCTGGAGAATGGTTCTCTTAGCAAGCTGGTCCTGGGGCTCTGTTCACAAACATTGGAAAGAATTCCCAAAACAACAGAGCCAACTAGAATGCTATTTGGCCCTAAACAGACAGTACACAGTGGTAGAATACCTGACCACTGTGACTGACCCAAACTTAAGGAAAGCTTTGACTATGTACAGACTCAGTGAGCATAGCCTTGCTATTGAGAAAGGCCGAGAAAACAGGCTATGTGCACACTGCCCACATAATAAGGTGAAAACTGAGCCGCACTTCCTAACCTCCTGCCAAATGTTTGACCATATTAGGGACACATAGTTCCATCAGATTACATAGACCCACATATGTTAAATGAATGTTAAATGTAAAAAAATGTATAAAAATATTCATCATTTCCTCTTTTCTTCAAGTCCTGGGTTTGATAAACTCCCATATCTATTGGGTGAAATACCACGTTGTGCCATCACAGCAGCAATATGTGCAAGCTGTTGCCACAAGAAAAGGGCACCCAGCGAAGAACAAACACCAAGTGTGTGATGCTATGGGACCAGTAGGAGTAATGGAAGTGGAATAGAGAGGAAAAAGCAGAACAGATAGGGCTATGTGTGATGCTCTGCCGTCATAAGAGGAAAAGAGACTAGTATAGAATGGAGGAATGGAGAAGAGGAATAGAATGGAGGAATAGAATGGAGGAATGGAGAGGAGGAATAGAATGGAGGAATGGAGAGGAGGAATAGAGAAGAGGAATAGAATGGAGGAATGGAGAGGAGGAATAGAATGGAGGAATGGAGAGGAGGAATAGAATGGAGGAATGGAGAGGAGGAATGGAATGGAGGAATGGAGAGGAGGAATAGAATGTAGGAATGGAGAGGAGGAATAGAATGGAGGAATGAAGAGGAATAGAATGGAGGAATGGAGAGATGGAATAGAATGGAGGAATGGCGAGGAGGAATAGAATGGAGGAATGGAGAGGAGGAATAGAGAGGAGGAATGAACAGGAGGAATAGAATGGAGGAATGGAGAGGAGGAATGGAGAAGAGGAATAGAATGGAGGAATGGAGAGGAGGAATGGAATGGAGGAATGGAGAGGAGGAATAGAATGTAGGAATGGAGAGGAGGAATAGAATGGAGGAATGGAGAGGAGGAATAGAATGGAGGAATCGAGAGGAGGAATGGAATGGAGGAATATAATGGAGGAATGGAGAGGAGGAATAGAATGGAGGAATGGAGAGGAGGAATAGCATGTAGGAATGAAGAGGAGGAATAGAATATAGGAATGGAGAGGAGGAATAGCATGTAGGAATGAAGAGGAGGAATAGAATATAGGAATGGAGAGGAGGAATAGCATGTAGGAATGAAGAGGAGGAATAGAATGGAGGAATGGAGAGGAGGAATAGAATGGAGGAATGGAGAGGAGGAATAGAATGTAGGAATGAAGAGGAGGAATAGAATGGAGGAATTGAGAGGAGGAATAGGATGTAGGAATGAAGAGGAGGAATAGAATGTAGGAATGAAGAGGAGGAATAGAATGGAGGAATGGAGAGGAGGAATGGAGACGAGGAATAGAATGGAGGAATGGAGAGGAGGAATAGAATGGAGGAATGAAGAGGAGGAATGGAGAGGAGGAATGGAGAGGAGGAATAGAATGGAGGAATGAAGAGGAGGAATATAATGGAGGAATGGAGAGGAGGAATAGCAGGGGTGGGATCCTAAGATGTTTCATTATCACACCCCATTAGAGATGACACCATACTCAGTGGGACATTACATCTGGACAACACCCCTCTCGATTACATTACACACACACACACACACACACACACACACACACACACACTTCTGTGTACCATTACATCACATCACCCTCCTGTAATAGAAATGATGGTGAGGAGAGATGAAGTGAGGTTCCCAACACAATGTGAAAACTGTGTATCAATCTATTCACTCTGTGAAAACATACCGATGCCAGTCACAAGTACAACCCCATATACCCAAACATTTAATTAATGGTGGTACAGGTAGATCAGCTTTACTATTGCAGATAGATTGTGGGTTCTATCAATTTAATGAATTTTGCCCCCAAACCCTATCATCCATCCCCTGTTTGTACAACAATACTTCTACTGCTTCTTACAGCTATTTCAGTGCACTTGTACGGTACACGTAGTTAAATAATTATACATATACTCCTAATTTCCTCTTTCTTCAAGTCCTGGATTTGTTTTCACAGCGGCCAGTCCACCATTCATTCTGATCTCAACTCCAACTTAGCATATTCCTTTTGCAATGCATCCCTCCATTTCACTTAGATATCTTACGAGGGTCTTGCCGATAAACATTTTACCCAAGAGTGTAATGATATTTCCAATCGACTGATTGTGGTTTTTCCAGATCCCTCCAACAATACAGTTTGCAGGTCCATCTGAAGCCTGGTTTTATGACATAAAAAAACATTCCTGGACCGGACTCCAATAGTGAGTCATCGATGATCAGTACCAGAAAAGATGTTCTATAGATTTTGTTTCCAGGTGGCAGAGTCTGCACAAGGCTGACTGGTCAATGCTCCATATATACACTCTCGTTCAAAAGTTTGGGGTCACGTAGAAATGCCCTTGTTTTTTAAAGAAAACCACATTTTTTTTGTCCATTTAAAATAACATTGGATTGATCAGAAATACAGTGTAGACATTGTTAATGTTGTAAATTACTATTGTAGCTGGAAACGGCAGATCTTTTTATGGAATATCTATGTAGGCATGCAGAGGCCCATTATCAGCAACAATCACTCCTGTGTTGCAATGGCATGTTGTGTTAGCTAATCCAAGTTTATAATTTTAAAAGGCTAATTGATCATTAGAAAACCCTTTTGCTATTATGTTAGCACAGCTGAAAACTGTTTTTCTGATTAAAGAAGCAATAAAACTGGCCTTCTTTAAGCTAGTTTTTAACAGAAATGAAACGGTTCATTGGATCAGTCTAAAACTTTGCAACTACACTGCTGCCATATTGTGAACCAAAATCAAAATTGCACCTGGGCTGGAATAATACATTATCGTCTTTCTCTGGCATTTCAAAGATGATGGGACAAAAAGAAAATACAAAAAAAAGGTTTGTTTATCTTTTACCAGATCTAATGTGTTATATTCTCCTACATTCCTTTCACATTTCTACAAACCTCAAAATGGTTCCTTTAAAATGGTACCAAGAATATGCGTATCCTTGCTTCATGTCCTGAGCTACAGGCAGTTAGATTTGGGTATGTATTTTTGGCGAAAATTGGAAAAAAGGGGCGGATCCTTAAGAGGTTGATGATTTTTTTCAAGATTAGTCAACTTAGAAGACAAGCATTGTCATTTTGAATTCTGTAAAGTGAGTGTGGATGAGGTGAAAAAAATATTGTTGTCTATCAATGCTTGACAACTAACAATGCTTGACAACTAACAATGCTTGACAACTAACAATGCTTGACAACTAACAATGCTTGACAACTAACAATGCTTGACAACTAACAATGCTTGACAACTAACAATGCTTGACAACTTGGATGGAAAATTACTAGGATATTAGTGGATGATATTGCCACTCCTATTTGCCACATCTTCAATTTAAGCCGACTAGAGAGTGTTTGCCTTCAGGCCTGGTGGGAAGCTAAAGTCATTCCGCTATCTAAGAATAGTAAAGCCCCCTTTACAGGCTCAAATACCCTACCAATCTTAAAATTCCTCAAACATACATGTATTTTATACCATTTTAAAGGTAATCTTGTTGTTAATCCCATCAAAGTGTCTGATTTCAAATAGGCTTTTCAGCGAATACACCACAAACGATTATGTTAGGTCACCACCAACTCACAGAAAAATTCAGCCAGAGAGAAGTCACAAAAAGCACAAATAGAGATAAAATTAATAACTAACCTTTGATGATCTTCATCAGATGACACCCATAGGACGTCATGTTACACAATACATATATGTCTTGTTCGATTAAGTTCATATTTATATCCAAAAACCTCAGTTTACATTGGCGCCATGTTCAGAAATGCCTCCAAAATATCCAGAGAAATTGCAGAGAGCCACATCAAAAAACATAAATACTCTTCATAAACTTTGATGAAAGATACATGTTTTACATAGAATTAAAAATACACTTGTTCTTAATGCAACCGCTGTGTCAGATTTCAAAAAGCTTTACGGCAAAACACAATATTCAATCATCTGAAAACAGCGTTCAGCCACAAAAGCAAGCCATACAGTTACCCGCCAAATTGTGCAGTCAACAAAACTCAAAAATAATTATAAATCTTCACTTACCTTTGCTGATCTTCGTCGGAATGCACTCCCAGGACACCCACTTCCACAAGAAATGTTAATTTTGTTCGGTAATGTCCATCATTTATGTCCAAATAGCTATTTTTGTAGCGTGTTTGGTAAACAAATCCAATGTCAGGAAGCGTGTTCACTAAAAGCTGACGAAATGTCCAAAAGTTCCGTAACAGTCAGTAGAAACATGTCAAACGATGTATTGAATCAATCTTTAGAATGTTTTTAACATAAATCTTGAATATTGTTCCAACCGGAGAATTACATTGACTTCAGATGAGCGATGGAACAGAGCTCCCTCATGTGAATGCGCATGGTCAGGTCATGGCAGACCTGACTAATTCCCCTCTCATTCGGCCCCCTTCACAGTAGAGACATCAGACAAGGTTCTACAGACAGTTGACAGCTAGTGAAAGCCATAGGAAGTGCAAACTCATCCATATCTCGCTGTGATTTCAATAGGATCTTGGTTGAAAATCAACCAGCCTCAGAAATCCCACTTCCTATTTGGATTTTTTCTCAGGTTTTTGTCTGCCATATGAGTTCTGTTATACTCACAGACATAATTCAAACAGATTTAGAAACTTCAGAGTGTTTTCTATCCAATACCACTAATAATATGCATATATTAGCAACTATGACTGAGTAGCAGGCCGTTTACTCTGGGCACATCTGTGCTCCTTTCATCCAAGCTACTCAATACTGCCCCTGCAGCCATAAGAAGTTATTAAATAGATTAAAATGCACCTTTTGGAACAGCGGGGACTAGACACACGCTTACACATATATATGACAACACACGAACTCTACACACACGTACATATGGATTTTGTATTGTAAAGATGTGATAGTAGAGTAGTGGCCTGAGGGAACGCAATGTGTTGTGAAAAGTGTTATTAAATGTAATGTCATGTAATATTCTAAATTGTATATAATTGCCTTAAATGTTGCTGGACCCCAGGAAGAGTAGCTGCTGTCTTGGCATCAGCTAATGGAGATCCTTAAATTAATACAAATTCATGTTCATTATATAAATATGCGAGTTTATAAATCTACTCTTGAGTGGCACAGCTGTTTAAGGCACTGCATCTCAGTGCAAGAGGTGTCACTACAGTCCCTGCACATCCGGCCGTGATTGGGAGTCCCATTGGGCGGCGCACAATTGGCCCAGTGTTTTCTGGGGTAGGCCGTCAATCTAAATAAGAAATTGTTCCTAACTGAGTTGCCTAGTTAAATAAAGCTTTTTTTTTTTAAGCGTTATCTGGTTTGCCATTCCAAAAAAAGCAAAAAAACATTCTCGTATGATTTGAAAAAATTATTATCCTGGAGTCAGTATAGCCATGAATACATCAGTGGATGCTCCTCAGAGGAGAAAGTGGGGGACCATTCTCCTCAGTGAATTATTTATTTATTTTTAATAGTAAGGTTCTCCTTAGTGGGGCAGTGGTCTCAGGCACTGCATCGCAGATGTCCTTGTCCCATTGCGCTCTAGTGACATCTTGTGGCGGGCTGGGCGCATGCATGCTGACTTCGGTCGCCAGTTGTACCGTGTTTCCTCCGACACATTGATTGGCTTCCGGGTTAAGCGAGCAGTGTGTCAAGTAGCAGTGCGGCCGGGTCGTGTTTCGGAGGACGCATGAATCTCGAACTTCGCCTCGCCCGAGTTCGTACGGGAGTTTCAGCAATGGGACAAGACTCAAACTACTAATTGGATATCACCATTTAATATAAAATAAATAAATAATGACCCACCCCTCAGTAAAACAATCCCCACCTCACTACCCCACCCCTCAGTCAAACAATCCTCACTACCCCACCCCTCAGTAAAACAATCCCTACCTCACTACCCCACCCCTCAGAAAAACAATCCTCACTACCCCACCCCTCAGTAAAACAATCCCTACCTCACTACCCCACCCCTCAGTAAAACAATCCCCACCTCACTACCCCACCCCTCAGTAAAACAATCCTCACTACCCCACCCCTCAGTAAAACAATCCTCACTACCCCACCCCTCAGTAAAACAATCCCTACCTCACTACCCCACCCCTCATTAAAACAATCCTCACTACCCCACCCCTCAGTATAACAATTCTCACTACCCCACCCCTCAGTAAAACAATCCTCACTACCCCACCCCTCAGTAAAACAATCCCCACCACACTACCCCACCCCTCAGTATAACAATTCTCACTACCCCACCCCTCAGTAAAACAATCCTCACTACCCCACCCCTCAGTATAACAATTCTCACTACCCCACCCCTCAGTAAAACAATCCTCACTACCCCACCCCTCAGTAAAACAATCCCCACCTCACTACCCCACCCCTCAGTAAAACAATCCTCACTACCCCACCCCTCAGTAAAACAATCCCCACCTCACTACCCCACCCCTCAGTAAAACAATCCCCACCTCACTACCCCACCCCTCAGTAAAACAATCCTCACTACCCCACCCCTCAGTAAAACAATCCCCACCTCACTACCCCACCCCTCAGTAAAACAATCCTCACTACCCCACCCCTCAGTAAAACAATCCTCACTACCCCACCCCTCAGTAAAACAATCCCTACCTCACTACCCCACCCCTCATTAAAACAATCCTCACTACCCCACCCCTCAGTATAACAATTCTCACTACCCCACCCCTCAGTAAAACAATCCTCACTACCCCACCCCTCAGTAAAACAATCCCCACCACACTACCCCACCCCTCAGTATAACAATTCTCACTACCCCACCCCTCAGTAAAACAATCCTCACTACCCCACCCCTCAGTATAACAATTCTCACTACCCCACCCCTCAGTAAAACAATCCTCACTACCCCACCCCTCAGTAAAACAATCCCCACCTCCCTACCCCACCCCTCAGTAAAACAATCCTCACTACCCCACCCCTCAGTAAAACAATCCCCACCTCACTACCCCACCCCTCAGTAAAACAATCCCCACCTCACTAACCCACCCCTCAGTAAAACAATCCTCACTACCCCACCCCTCAGTAAAACAATCCCTACCTCACTACCCCACCCCTCAGTAAAACAATCCCCACCTCACTACCCCACCCCTCAGTAAAACAATCCCCACCTCACTAACCCACCCCTCAGTAAAACAATCCTCACTAACCCACCCCTCAGTAAAACAATCCCCACCTCACCCTCTACCGCTCAGTAAAACAGTCGTAGTCTTTATGAGGCTCTGCAAATCAACAGAATGGACATAGAGGTGGGTTCCCTCCCTCCACTCCCTGACACCTCGGCTACATCCCATATATCACCCTATTCCCTGTATAGTGCATTACTTTTCACTGGACCCTGGTCAAAAGTAATGCACTACACTACATAGGGAAGAGGGTGCCACGTGGGACGCAAAACTCATGAAGAGCACCATTACTGTTTTAAAATACAGGCCTCATAGGCCTCTCCATCAATCACACAGCAAAACGTAATTAAAGAGCGCGGTAGTGTGGTTCAGTCCAGGTAGCACTGCTACCCTGCAGGCAGGCCTCTCCAATACTACAGAGGAGCTGTGGTGCAGAGGAGCTGTGGTGCAGAGGAGCTGTGGTGCAGAGGAGCTGTGGTGCAGAGGAGCTGTAGTGCAGAGGAGCTGTGGTGCAGAGGAGCTGTGGTGCAGAAGAGCTGATTTCCCTCCAGTGGTGTGGGGGCTGTGCTTTGGCAAAGAGGGTGTTGGACGGGACCAGAATTCACCATCCCTTCCTGCCTTAAATTCACCATCCCTTCCTGCCTCTCTCTGTCTCTCTCTCTCTCTGTCTCTCTCTGTCTCTCTCTCTCTCTCTCTCTCTCTCTCTCTCTCTCTCTCTCTCTCTCTCTCTCTCTCTCTCTCTCTCTCTCTCTCTCTCTCTCTCTCTCTCTCTCTCTCTCTCTCTCTCGCTCTCTCTCTCTCTCTCTCTCTCTCTCTCGCTCTCTCTCACACACACACACACACACACACACACACACACACACACACACACACACACACACACACACACACACACACACACACACACACACACACACACACACACACACACACACACACACACACACACACACACACACATTTACTCCTGAGGTACTGACCTGTTACACCCTCTACAACCACTTTGGATTATTATTTGACCCGGCACAGCCAGAAGAGGACTTGGTTCCATTCTTTCTAGGGAGATTTCCGTGCTTCTACATCTGCATTGTTTGATGCTGGGTTTCTGTAAACGCACTTTGTGACATCTGCTGATGTAAAAATGACTTTATAAATACATTTGATTTGATCTATATGGTGCAATGGTGAATACAAGTGTAGAGTTGCTTTAGGACGTACACTGAAACTACCTGAGAAGTATACAGATAGTGTACTTTATATACCATGACAGGTATGGAGCTGAGGTATATATTTTATATATATATATTATATTTATATTCCTCTAAGGTGTCAGAGACTCCAGCCACCCAGGTCATAGACTGTTCTCTCTGCTACTGCACAGCAAGCGGTACCAGAGCGTCAAGTCTAGGACCAAAAGGGTCTGTAACAGCTTCTACCCCCAAGCCATAAGACTGCTGAACAATTAATCAAATGGCCACCGGACTATTTACATTGACCCCCCCCCCCCCCCCCCCCCTCAATTTGTTTTGTACACTGCTGCTACTCTCTGTTTATTATCTGTGCGTAGTCACTTCACCTCCACCCTACAAATGACCTCTAACCTGTACCTGTAAATATTTTCTTAACTCTTCTTGAACTGCACTGTTGGTTAAGGTCTTGTAAGTAAGCATTTCACGGTAAGGTCTACACTTGTTGTATTCGGCGCATGTGACAAATAAGGTTTGATTTGATTTGATACAGTGGAGGTGATGAGAGCTCTACAGTGGAGAGATGAGAGCCCTACAGTGGAGAGATGAGAGCCCTACAGTGGAGGTGATGAGGCCTACAGTGGAGGTGATGAGAGCTCTACAGTGGAGAGATGAGAGCCCTACAGTGGAGGTGATGAGAAGCCTACAGTGGAGGTGATGAGAGCCCTACAGTGGAGGTAATGAGAGGCCTACAGTGGAGGTGATGAGAGGTCTACAGTGGAGGTGATGAGAGGCCTACAGTGGAGGTGATGAGAGCTCTACAGTGGAGAGATGAGAGCCCTACAGTGGAGGTGATGAGAGGCCTACAGTGGAGGTGATGAGAGCCCTACAGTGGAGGTAATGAGAGGCCTACAGTGGAGGTGATGAGAGGTCTACAGTTTAGGTGATGAGAGGCCTACAGTGGAGGTGATGAGAGCTCTACAGCGGAGGTGATGAGAGCTCTACAGTGGAGGTGATGAGAGCCCTACAGTGGAGGTGATGAGAGCCCTACAGTGGAGGTGATGAGAAGCCTACAGTGGAGGTGATGAGAGCCCTACAGTGGAGGTAATGAGAGGCCTACAGTGGAAGTGATGAGAGGTCTACAGTGGAGGTGATGAGAGAACTATAGTGGAGTTGATGAGAGCCCTACAGTGGAGAGATGAGAGCCCTACAGTGGAGGTGATGAGAAGCCTACAGTGGAGGTGATGAGAGCCCTACAGTGGAGGTAATGAGAGGCCTACAGTGGAGGTGATGAGAGGTCTACAGTGGAGGTGATGAGAGAACTATAGTGGAGTTGATGAGAGCCCTACAGTGGAGAGATGAGAGCCCTACAGTGGAGGTGATGAGAAGCCTACAGTGGAGGTGATGAGAGCCCTACAGTGGAGGTGATGAGAGGCCTACAGTAGAGGTGATGAGAGGTCTACAGTGGAGGTGATGAGAGGTCTACAGTGGAGGTGATGAGAGGTCTACAGTGGAGGTGATGAGAGGCCTACAGTGGAGGTGCTGAGAGGTCTACAGTGGAGGTGATAAGAAGCCTACAGTGGAGGTGATGAGAAGCCTACAGTGGAGGTGATGAGAGCTCTTCAGTGGAGGTGATGAGAAGCCTACAGTGGAGGTGATGAGAGGCCTACAGTGGAGGTGATGAGAGAACTATAGTGGAGTTGATGAGAGCCCTACAGTGGAGGTGATGAGAGGCCTATAGTGGAGGTGATGAGAGGTCTACAGTGGAGGTGATGAGAGCCCTACAGTGGAGGTGATGAGAGGCCTATAGTGGAGGTGATGAGAGGTCTACAGTGGAGGTGATGAGAGCCCTACAGTGGAGGTGATGAGAGGCCTATAGTGGAGGTGATGAGAGGTCTACAGTGGAGGTGATGAGAGGTCTACAGTGGAGGTGATGAGAGGTCTACAGTGGAGGTGATGAGAGCCCTACAGTGGAGGTGATGAGAGGCCCTTATGATCAGTCCTACACGACACCCTACAGAGCCCTACAGTGGAGGTGTCATAATACCCATAAAACCTAGCGGTGACTTATCAATATATTCGTCTCAATTCACTCTCAGATTGGAAAATGCTAATTAGCATCAATGTTGACATCATGCAAAACTACAAATCCCTGCAAGCTCTTGCATGTCATCTCTAGCTGACACCTTTGTTAACAGGTATTGTGTTAATTTAAAACTTGCACAAGACAGTTCACAAAATTGTAAATTTAAAGAAATGTTGCCTATTTATTCATTACTACTTTTTGCTAACATTAGATAGTTAATCCAGAGATTCTTACATTTGCTTCAATTTGACAGTCTAGTCCAGATCATCATGGTATGGTATTTGTAGTTCTTTATGATAGCCACATTAGCAGCTAATTAGCATTTCTGGGGGTAAATACATACAAATATATTGATAAAAGTCAACTTGTCCTAGAGAAATTTACACCGTTATTAAACCTCACGCCAGGGTAAACCTACATGAAACACAGACCTTAATTTAAGTGTTTATCATATCCCCTATGGGAAAAATAAATGGTGGAATAACAATTGGAACCCTTTCCCTGTTGGACCTGTAGGTGTTCTGGGTAGTAACTCATACTGTGGTCTATTTGATGGTAACAACGTTCACTGTTGCCCCTAGTGGCCTGTGTGGGAGGCATCTCCTGACGTCCTGAGGACCTGTACAAACGTCTGCTACTGCAGTGGACCTGGTGTGACCTGACTGGTTAACAACCGGAGCTCCTGGATCATGTAACACACATAACACACAGCTCTGTGTGTGTGTGTGTGTGTGTGTGTGTGTGTGTGTGTGTGTGTGTGTGTGTGTGTGTGTGTGTGTGTGTGTGTGTGTGTGTAGTGTGTGTTTGTGTGTAGTGTGTGTGTGTGTGTGTGTGTGTGTGTGTGTGTGTGTGTGTGTGTGTGTGTGTGTGTGTGTGTGTGTGTGTGTGTGTGTGTGTGTGTGTGTGTGTGTGTGTAGTGTGTGTTTGTGTGTAGTGTGTGTGTATGGAATCAGCACAAGCCTGTCTACCTAGCTGCTCTGTGTCCTGTGGGATGATGGCTTTTTCAAGTGGAGCCATCAGCAGCATATTTTAAAGTATCTTCGTTTCCTTCAATGACCGTAATGGCAGAAGCACTTCAAATCCTCTTCTTTTCCTCTGACAGGCTTCTTTTTAACAGGGACCCGCTCAATAGAAGAGCCAAGATGGAAAGAATGTCTGCACCAATCACAGGCTGAGGACTGGAATACACACACAGACCCTAGAGAAAGAGGGGGGAGATGGAGTTGGAAAGGGGATGGAGAGAGAGGGAGAGAGAGAGGGAGAGAGATGTTGTTCATAAATTGCATTGCAGAGATGCGTTTGGAAGCTCCTCATCTCATTTCCAGTCAACAAAACAACAACAAAGTAGGCTGTCTGGCGAACAGTGGCGCTGTTTCCCCTAAATGCGGATTCCATCTTCAAGGGGAATTGCTGTTATGACATGGAGTTTGGGAATATTTTTGGTGTATCTCCTAAAAAACAAACTATATGAAACTACACCGTCTTCTAAAAGTATTCACACCCCTTGACGTTTATTCCCTTTTCCACAAGTCAAAATGGATTCAATATTTGTTTTTCTCATCCATCTACACACAATGCACCCATAATGAAATACTGAAAACATATTTTTTGAAATGTTTGATAATTTATTGAAAATTAAATACAGAAATATCAAATTTACATAAGTGCTCCCACACCTCTTTGCTATAACATTCCACATTTAGATCAGGTGCATCCAATTTCCTTTGATCATCCTTGATATGTCACTACAACTTGATTGGAGTACACCCGTGGCCAAATCAGTTATTTGGATATGATTTTGAAAGAAACACACCTGTCTATATAAGGTCCCACAGTTGGGAGTCCAAGGAACTGTTCATAGATCTAGAATTGTGATGAGGCACATACAGTTGAAGTCGGACGTTTACACACACTTAGGTTGGATTCATTAAAAGTCATTTTTCGACCCTTCCACAAATATCTTGTTAACAAACTATAGTTTTGGGAAGTTGGTTAGGACATCTACTTTGTGTATGACACAAGTAATTGTTCCAACAACCGACAGATTATTTCACTTACTTTAAAGCTTGGTCGCAAATGGGTCTTCCAAATGGACAATGACCCCAAGCATACTTCCAAAGTTGTGGCAGGACAACAAAGTCAAGGTATTGGAGTGGCCATCACAAAGCCCTGACCTCAATCCTATAGAAAACGTTTGGGCAGAACTGAAAAAGTTTGTGCGAGCAAGGAGACCTACAAACCTGACTCAGTTACACCAGCTCTGTCAAGAGGAATGGGACAAAATTCACCCAACGTATTGTGGGAAGCTTGTGGAAGGCTACCCGAAACGTTTGACCCAAGTTAAACAATTTAAAGGCAATGCTACCAAATACTAACTGAGTGCATGTAAATTTCTGACCCACTGGGAATGTGATGAAAGACATAAAAGCTGAAATAAATAATTCTCTCTACTATTATTCTGACATTTCACATTCTTAAAATAATGTGGTGATCCTAACTGACCTAAGATAGGGCATTATTATTCGGATTAAATGTCCGGAATTGGGAAAAACTGAGTTTAAATGTATTTGGCTAAGGTGTATGTAAACTTCCGACTTCAACTGTAGATATCTGGGGAAGGGTATAAAACAATTTCTATAGTGTCAAAAATGTCCAAGAGCGCAGAGGTCTCCATCCTTGGGAAATTGAACAAATATGATCTACCCAGTCTCTGCCTAGAGCTGATCATGTTACACCATCCCATGATGGTGGCAACATCAGGCTAAGGGGATGCTTTTCAGCAGCAGGGACTGGTGGACTGGTAAGGATAGAGGGAACAATGAATGGAGACAAATACAGGCAAATCGTTGATGAGCTCTAGGGGCGAAAGAAACGCACCTATTTAGGTGAGGTGCTGGCTAGCGGAGTAGAACACTTTAAAAAATAAAGGAGAGCTGCACACTCTAGGAGCTCAGATGCAAAAATATTTATGTCCAATGTTTTGACAGACAAGCTGTCTTCATCAGGGTCCTTGATGAGAACCTGCTTCAGAGTCCAAATAACCTTAGACTGGGGGGGAAGATGTACGTTCCAACTGAACAATGACCTCATGCATCGACCAAAGGAATGGCTTCAAAACAAGAATGTGAAAGTCTTTGAGTGGCCCAGCCAAAGCCCAGACTTTTAATCATATTGAAAATCTGTGGAAAGACTTGAAGATTGCTGTTTATCACCAGCTAAAAATCTGCAAGGAAGAATGGGACAAAAATCCCCAAATCTAGATGTGCAAAGCTGATACAGACATAACGAAGGCTCAACGCTTTAACCTCTTGGAACTATAGGGGGTGCTGTTCCGCATTAGCATATTTGTGTCTCCAAATTAAACTGCCTCGTGCTAAATTCTTGATCGTACAATATGCATATTATTGTTATTATTGGATAGAAAACACCTTCTAGTTTCTATAGAAGTTGAAATTTTGTCTCTGAGTTGTACAGAACAATTTCTACAGCACTTTTCATGACAGGGTTCAGATTTCAAATTTTTTTACCTCTGATCTGGGGTCTGTTTTTAAGGCGACAGTGAATGCTATGAAGAAACCGACACTGCCTACGTCTTCCTCTGGGTGTCTGTACGTCATCACGCTTTCAATGGAATCGATGGGATATTCACAGCCAGTATAAAAGACCAAAATGTATAGAGACCGCCCTTTCTCGTCGTGCGCCTGAAGCGTGAAGGGCATCGGACCTGCCTCGTTCCAAATCGTTTTCTAACCAGCAATATTTCTCCGGTCATGTTTTTACTCGTTTTAGGTGTTAAAAACATCATAATGTAGTTAATTTGAACCGTTTTATAGCAATTTATATCCGTTTAGTGCGATTTTGAGGAATTTATTTGTTGTGCACTCTGAAACTTTGGACACGTTTTGGGGTGTCGGTCGTTGGTGGTGGACATTTCGAAGGACAGAGGACATCTATCGACCAAAAGACGTTTATAACATAGAAAGGATACATTGCCCAAGAATCTGATGGAAGAACAGCTCAAAGTAAGCAATATTTAATATGATAAATCGTGTTTCTGTCGAAATATTTTAAACGCATATTTCGCCATTTTGTTTGGTATAGCTTCACTTGGCGAACCCTGTATTGAAAAGTAAGGATAATTTTAAAAATGTAAATCAGCGGTTGCATTAAGAACTAATTTGTCTTTCGATTCCTGTAAACCCTGTATTTTTTAGTCAAGTATATGATTAGCTATTAATTAAACCAGATCACTCTGAAAGATGGCGACCGACATTTTCAGGCTTGTTTTGCTACTATTTTCATTGTGTAACCACGGTTTTGTATGGCTAAATATGCACCTTTTCGAACAAACTGTATATGTATATTGTAAAATGATGTTACAGGAGTGTCATCGGAAGAATTCTGAGAAGGTTAGTGAAAAAATTAATATCTTTTGGCGATGTTGACTTTTATCGCTCACTTTGGCTAGAATCAATGCTGGGCTGCTATGTGCTATGTGCTACGCTAATATAACGATTTATTGTGTTTTCGCTGTAAGACACTTAGAAAATCTGAAATATTGTCTGTATTCACAGGATCTGTGTCTTTCGATTAGTGTATGCTGTGTATTTTTACGAAATGTTTGATGATTAGTAGTTAGGTAAACACGTTGCTCATTGTAATTTTTCTAGTCCATTTGTGACGGTGGGTGCAATTGTAAACTATGCCATCTACCTGAAATATGCACTTTTTTCTAACAAAACCTATCCCATACCATAAATATGTTATCAGACTGTCATCTAATGAGTTTTTTTGTTGGTTAGGGGCTATAAATATCTTAGTTTAGCCGAATTGGTGATGGCTACTGGTGTTGGTGGACAAATAAAAGATGGTGGATTATGCTAATGTGTTTTTAGGTAATAGATGTACATCTTTACATATTGTGTCTTCCCTGTAAAACATTTTAAAAATCGGAAATGGTGGCTTTATTCACAAGATCTGTATCTTTCATCTGGTGTCTTGGACTTGTGATTTAATGATATTTAGATGCTACTATCTACTTGTGAAGCTATGCTAGCTATGCTAAACAGTGTGTGGGGGGTGGGGGGTGCTCCCGGATCCGGGTTTCTGAGGCAGTAGAAGTTGACCGCCAAAGGGGCTTAATCAAAGTATTGACTCAGGGGTGTGAATAGTTATGCAAATGACATATTTCTCTATTTAATTTTCAATACATTTGCAAACATTTCTTAAAACATGTATTCACTTTGTCCTTATTGGGTATTGTGTGTAGATGGGTGCAAATTCTTTTTTTAATTTTTATTCAGGCTGTAACACAACAAAATGTGGGATAAGTCAAGGGGTATAAATACTTTCTGAAGGCTCTGTATATGGGGTCACGGCTCCCTTCAGTTTGACTGGGCATGACAATTGTGTTCAGCTATCAGAGCGGCAAATGGGTTCGCACTTCTCTACTCTGCCAGCTAAAAGTGTGAAATCCTCATTATAACATACATTATTAACTCATCAGAGCCATCAGAGACACCATTCTCTGAAGGTAATGCGAACAGGAAGAACCCCTTCAAAAGAACAACATCTTTCAAAATTATGTGTTACCACTAAATTGATGGGCCTCTCCAATTCGATCTGTCGGTAGCAGCTGTATCTTACAGAAAAATGGTTACTTTGGATTTATCTCCCCTCAGGATGGGCTTAGATTAATACAAATGGGATAGACGGGCAGAACACTGAGTAGTAGAGGGGGAACACTGTTCCATGTGATTACATGGTGCTGTTCATAGTGAGCAGTACAGGAGAAACACTGTTCCATGTGATTACATGGTGCTGTTCATAGTGAGCAGTACAGGAGGAACACTGTTCCATGTGATTACATGGTGCTGTTCATAGTGAGCTGTACAGGAGGAACACTGTTCCATGTGATTACATGGTGCTGTTCATAGTGAGCTGTACAGGAGGAACACTGTTCCATGTGATTACATGGTGCTGTTCATAGTGAGCTGTACAGGAGGAACACTGTTCCATGTGATTACATGGTGCTGTTCATAGTGAGCTGTACAGGAGGAACACTGTTCCATGTGATTACATGGTGCTGTTCATAGTGAGTAGTACAGGAGGAACACTGTTCCATGTGATTACATGGTGCTGTTCATAGTGAGCTGTACAGGAGGAACACTGTTCCATGTGATTACATGGTGCTGTTCATAGTGAGCTGTACAGGAGGAACACTGTTCCATGTGATTACATGGTGCTGTTCATAGTGAGTAGTACAGGAGGAGCACTGTTCCATGTGATTACATGGTGCTGTTCATAGTGAGTAGTACAGGAGGAACACTGTTCCATGTGATTAACCTTCCCATCCTTCTCTCCAGGTCCTCACTGTTAAACCTTCCCTCCCTTCTCTCCAGGTCCTCACTGTTAAACCTTCCCTTCCTTCTCTCCAGGCCCACACTGTTAAACCTTCCCTTCCTTCTCTCCAGGCCCACACTGTTAAACATTCCCCCCCTTCTCTCCAGGCCCACACTGTTAAACCTTCCCATCCTTCTCTCCGGGCCCACACTGTTAAACATTCCCCCCCTTCTCTCCAGGCCCACACTGTTAAACCTCCCCTCCCTTCTCTCCAGGCCCACACTGTTAAACCTTCCCATCCTTCTCTCCAGGCCCACACTGTTAAACCTCCCCTCCCTTCTCTCCAGGCCCACACTGTTAAACCTTCCCTTCCTTCTCTCCAAGCCCACACTGTTAAACCTTCCCTCCCTTCTCTCCAGGTCCACACTGTTAAACCTTCCTTCCTTCTCTCCAAGCCCACACTGTTAAACCTTCCCTCCCTTCTCTCCAGGTCCACACTGTTAAACCTCCCTTTCCTTCTCTCCAGGTCCACACTGTTAAACCTCCCTTTCTTCTCTCCAGGCCCACACTGTTAAACCTTCCCTTCCTTCTCTCCAGGTCCACACTGTTAAACCTTCCCTTCCTTCTCTCCAAGCTGTTAAACCTTCCCTTCCTTCTCTCCAAGCCCACACTGTTAAACCTTCCCATCCTCTCTCCAGGCCCACACTGTTAAACCTTCCCTTCCTTCTCTCCAAGCCCACACTGTTAAACCTTCCCTTCCTCTCTCCAGGCCCACACTGTTAAACCTTCCCTTCCTCTCTCCAGGCCCACACTGTTAAACCTTCCCTTCCTTCTCTCCAAGCTGTTAAACCTTCCCTTCCTTCTCTCCAGGTCCACACTGTTAAACCTTCCCTTCCTTCTCTCCAAGCTGTTAAATCTTCCCATCCTCTCTCCAGGCCCACACTGTTAAACCTCCCCTCCCTTCTCTCCAGGCCCACACTGTTAAACCTTCCCTTCCATCTCTCCAGGTCCACACTGTTAAACCTCCCCTTCCTTCTCTCCAAGCTGTTAAACCTTCCCTTCCATCTCTCCAGGTCCACACTGTTAAACCTCCCCTTCCTTTCTCTCCAAGCTGTTAAACCTTCCCATCCTCTCTCCAGGCCCACACTGTTAAACCTCCCCTTCCTTCTCTCCAGGTCCACACTGTTAAACCTTCCCTTCCTTCTCTCCAGGTCCACACTGTTAAACCTCCCCTTCCTTCTCTCCAGGTCCACACTGTTAAACCTTCCCTTCCTTCTCTCCAGGTCCACACTGTTAAACCTTCCCTTCCTTCTCTCCAGGTCCACACTGTTAAACCTTCCCTTCCTTCTCTCCAGGTCCACACTGTTAAACATTCCCCCCCTTCTCTCCAGGTCCACACTGTTAAACCTTCCCTCCCTTCTCTCCAGGCCCACACTGTTAAACCTCCCCTCCCTTCTCTCCAGGTCCACACTGTTAAACCTTCCCTTCCTTCTCTCTAGGCCCACACTGTTAAACCTTCCCTTCCTTCTCTCCAGGCCCACACTGTTAAACCTTCCCTTCCTTCTCTTCAGGCACTCACTGTGTAATACAATTATAGTGAGAGATGAGAGCAGTGGATCTTTCAGTGGTGGGCGGTGGGACCGGGTCTGGGCTGAGCCGGAATGGTCGCCATCAAGGAACATTTAGTAGTGCTTCTGGTTGTGCACAAATGGCACCCTATTTCCTATTTCGTGAACTATTTTTGACCAGGAACTATTGGGCTCTGGTCAAAAGTAGTGCACTACTGTATATAGGGAATAGAGTGCCATTTGGGATGGAAACAAAGGCTGCTGCTGACTCCTGTAGCTGTCGGTGACTTGGACGTTTTGTTGTTTGTTTGTTTTTTTTTGTTTGTTGGCAGGTTTTTCTATACCGTCGTTTCGCCTCTTGGGATTTTGTCCTTGGATTTAACTGAAAGGTCATACATGTTTTTTGATAAACGCCATCATGAATCATTGAGCAGCTTCAATTCAATAACACTTGCAGAAAGCAAACAGCAATTTCCCATATAACTCCCACAATCTTGATAGACTGTTTGCAGAAAAAAAGCTGAGACACACAGATTGGGAAAACAGTCTGTAACACAGAGGTGGTATTTTACGAGCTGTGACTAAAAGCAGATCAAAAATGACTGGGATGAAGAAAACCATTATGGAGTTAGTTTATTGTGAAAAGAGAGTAGGAAAGAGGGAGGGAGGAGGCTGCTGCTCTGTCTCTCAAACAGCCTGCCACCAAGGACTCATAAAAAGTGAATGAAATGGAGATTGTGCTTGGAATAAAAGATTTACATCTGCCGGGAATAGACCATACGGATGCTGCACACAGAACCCTTGTTCGGGTCTGTGGGACCCATTTTCAATGTGGACTTAAAGAAAAATTATACAATTAATACTTTTTTCAACCTGACACTCATTGGCCTCGGCTCCTTTTCTGTGAAGAACATGTAAATGAATACATTTTCATTGAGTGCACACTGTGAACCCCCCTACACATTTACATTTACATTTACATTTACATATGTGGTGTTCAGGTCTACTGGACCCGAGCGTAATAAAAGTGTGGGAAAGTATGTGTGTGTAGGTGAAAACAAGTAAAAATGAAACAAAAAGGTTTGCTGTGTGCCTTCACTCTGTCTTCCTCCTCCCTGGGCCTGCTGTTTCTACATAGTACCAAGAACCTGTCTGTCTGTCTGCCGGTCAACAGTTTTTCTCACACTCTTTACCCTTTGTAGTGTGCGAAACTACACAATGTCTTGCGTGAACCTGCACAATGTTATTACAATACATTATTACAAAACATTATTTCAATACATTATTTCGATGCTGTCACGACTTCTGCCCTTCTCCTTGTTCGGGTGGTGTTCGGCGGTAGACATCACCGGCTTTCTAGTCACCACCGATCCATTTTTCTGTTTCGTTTTGTTTTGTCTGCATAATTACACACCTGGTTTCAATTCCCCTATTATGTTCCCTATTTAACCCTCTGGCTTTCATTTCTGTTTTGTCCGTGATTGTTTGTTACGTTAGTGGTTGTTGTTATTTCTTATTATTCCCTTTGTGGAATTTTGCTGTGATTTTTTGAGTAAACGTTTGTGTTTCGCTCAACACCTGTGTCCTGCATTTGACTCTGCTACTTCGCCGCACACAACCCTGACAGAATCACGGACCAAACTTCAAATGGAGTCAGCAGGCACAGCCAGCCCCTCTCTCCCAGTCGAGGAGCAAGTTCAACAGCACGCGACCATGTTACACAGTTTAGGGACCGCCATGGATCGCGTGCTGCAGACAATGGACCGATGGGAGAGAGGAGGTCTCCCGGTAAATCAGACCCCATCAACACCACCCGCGCCTATCCTTACTCCACCGGTCATCCCTCCATCGTCAGGACCCAGTGGGATTCGGCTCTCGCTCCCAGGAGCGTATGACGGTACAGCAGCCGGGTGTCAGGGGTTCCTCCTACAGTTGGAGTTATACCTAGCAACTGTTCATCCGACCCCTTCAGGACGAGAGAGAGTGGGCGCCCTCATCTCCTGTCTGACTGGTAAGGCCCTGGAGTGGGCCAACGCCATCTGGGGAAGAGAGGGACAAACCCTGGATGACTATGATGACTTCTCTCGCCGCTTCCGGGCGGTCTTTGATCATCCACCTGAAGGGAGAGCTGCGGGAGAGCGTTTGTTCCATCTCAGACAGGGGATGAGGAGCGCACAAGATTTCGCCCTGGACTTCCGTACTCTGGCCGCTGGTGCGGGATGGAATGAGCGGGCCCTGATCGATCACTACAGGTGTAGTCTACGAGAGGACGTTCGTAGGGAGTTAGCATGCAGGGACACCACTCTTAACCTGGACCAGCTGGTGGATTTATCTATCCGGCTGGATAACCTGTTGGCCTCCCGCGGACGTCTAGATCGGGGTCCGCCCGTTCCATTACCCAGCCCCTTGGATCCTACACCGATGGAGTTAGGAGGGGCTTCTAGTAGGGAGACCGGAGGGAGGACCACTCCATGCACCAACTGTGGACGCAGAGGACACACTGCTGTCCGGTGCTGGGGTGTTTCTCCTGGAAGTCGAGGTAGCAGGCGGAGCACTGATGGGTCATCTCTGGTGAGTAGGCACATAACTCACCCAGAGTCTTCTGTTGCGCACATGTGGTTACATATAGAATTTCCTGAGTTTTCCTCGCATCCCCAGCATAAGGCGCTAGTAGATTCAGGCGCAGCTGGGAACTTTATTGATCGCTCTTTAGCACATAGATTAGGGATCCCTATTATTCCTGTTGATGTTCCCTTCCCTGTACATGCCTTAGATAGTCGTCCTTTGGGGTCGGGGCTGATTGGGGAGGTCACAGCGCCCATCGCTATGAGAACGCAGGGGGATCACGAGGAGAGAATTAGTCTCTTTTTGATCGACTCTCCTGCGTTTCCTGTTGTGTTGGGTCTTCCCTGGTTGGCCTCTCATGATCCGATTATTTCGTGGCAACAGAGGACTCTCAAGGGATGGTCCTGTCAGTGTTCAGGTAGATGTGTAGGTGTTTCCTTAGGTGCCACTACGGTGGAAAGTCCAAACCAGGTTTCCAGCATGCACATTCCTCCCGAATATGCCGATTTGGCACTCGCCTTCTGTAAGAAGAAGGCGACTCAATTACCACCCCATCGACCGGGGGATTGTGCGATAGATCTCTTGGTAGACGCTAAACTTCCCAGGAGTCATGTGTATCCTCTGTCACAGGAGGAGACGGTGGCTATGGAGACATATGTCACCGAATCTCTGGGACAGGGATACATTCGGCCTTCCATCTCACCTGTCTCCTCGAGTTTCTTTTTTGTGAAGAAGAAGGATGGAGGTTTGCGCCCGTGTATTGATTATCGAGGATTAAATAAGTTCACGGTAAAATACAGTTATCCGCTACCACTCATAGCCAGTATGACCGAGTCATTACACGGGGCGCGCTTCTTCACAAAATTGGACCTCAGGAGCGCTTACAGCCTGGTGCGTATTAAGGGGGGAGATGAGTGGAAGACAGCATTTAGCACCACTTCTGGGCATTATGAGTACCTCGTCATGCCGTACGGGTTAATGAATGCTCCATCAGTCTTCCAATCATTTGTGGATGAGATCTTCAGGGACCTGCACGGGCAGGGTGTAGTGGTGTATATAGATGACATTCTAATATACTCCGCTACACGCGCCGAGCATGTGTCCCTGGTGCGTAGGGTGCTTGGTCGACTGTTGGAGCATGACCTGTACGTCAAGGCTGAGAAATGTCTGTTCTTCCAACGATCCATCTCCTTCCTAGGGTACCGCTTTTCAGCGTCAGGGGTAGAGATGGAGAATGACCGCATTTCAGCCGTGTGTAATTGGCCGACACCAACCACGGTAAAGGAGGTGCAGCGGTTTTTAGGGTTTGCCAACTACTACCGGAGATTTATCCGGGGTTTTGGTCAGGTAGCGGCTCCCATTACCTCACTGCTGAAGGGAGGACCGGTGCGACTGCAGTGGACAGCTGGGGCGGACAGGGCTTTTGGTCACCTGAAGGCTCTGTTTACCTCGGCGCCAGTTCTGGCTCATCCTGATCCTTCCTTAGCATTCATAGTTGAGGTGGACGCGTCCGAGGCGGGGATAGGGGCTGTGCTGTCTCAGCGTTCGGGTACGCCACTAAAGCTCCGCCCCTGTGCATTCTTTTCGAAGAAGCTCAGCCCGGCGGAGCGAAACTATGATGTGGGGGACCGGGAGTTGCTGGCTGTTGTCATGGCTCTGAAAGCGTGGAGACACTGGCTTGAGGGGGCTAGACACCCTTTTCTCATTTGGACTGACCACCGCAATCTGGAGTACATACGGGCAGCGAGGAGAATGAACCCTCGCCAGGCAAGGTGGGCCATGTTTTTCACCCGTTTTGATTTCACCCTTACCTACAAACCAGGTTCCCAGAACGTTAAGGCAGATACACTGTCCCGGCTGTATGATACAGAGGAGAGGTCCACAGATCCCACTCCCATAATTACAGCCTCTCGCCTGGTGGCACCGGTGGTGTGGGAGGTGGACGCGGACATCGAACGGGCGTCACGTACAGAGTCCATTCCACATGACTGTCCAGCTGGGCGTCTGTACGTTCCATTTGATGTCCGCGATCGTTTGATCTGTTGGGCTCATACGTCACCCTCCTCTGGTCATCCTGGTATCGGTCGGACGGTGCGCTGCCTTTCTGGGAAGTACTGGTGGCCCACTTTATCTAAGGACGTGCGGGTTTATGTTTCCTCCTGTTTGGTATGTGCACAGTGCAAGGCACCTAGACATCTGCCCAGAGGGAAATTACAACCCCTTCCCGTTCCACAGCAACCATGGTCACACCTATCGGTGGATTTCGTGACGGATCTTCCCCCATCGCGGGGTAACACCACGATCCTGGTCGTTGTGGATCGGTTTTCTAAGTCCTGCCGTCTCCTTCCTTTGCCCGGTCTCCCTACGGCTCTACAAACTGCGGAGGCTCTGTTCACCCATGTATTCCGGCACTACGGGGTGCCTGAGGATATAGTTTCTGATCGGGGTCCCCAATTTACGTCTAGAGTCTGGAGGGTGTTTATGGAACGCCTGGGGATCTCGGTCAGCCTTACCTCAGGTTTCCACCCCGAGAGCAACGGGCAGGTGGAAAGAGTAAACCAGGATGTGGGTAGGTTTCTGAGGTCCTATTGCCAGGACCGGCCGGGGGAGTGGGCAGCTTACATCCCCTGGGCCGAGATGGCCCAAAACTCCCTCCGCCACTCCTCTACCAACCTATCACCTTTTCAGTGTGTGCTAGGTTACCAGCCGGTCCTGGCACCATGGCATCAGAGCCAGATTGACGCTCCTGCGGTGGATGAATTGTTTCGGCACTCAGAGGAGACTTGGAACGCTGCCCACGTACGGCTACAACGTGCCATCAGGAGACAAAAAGCGAGTGCCGACCGCCACCGCAGTGAGGCCCCGGTGTATGCACCGGGGGATCGGGTCTGGCTCTCGACCCGAAACCTACCCCTTCACCTGCCCTGCCGGAAACTGGGTCCGCGGTTTGTGGGGCCATTTAAAGTCCTGAGGAGATTTGTTATAGGTTACAACTCCCCCCTGATTACCGTATTAACCCCTCGTTCCATGTGTCTCTCCTCAGGCCGGTGGTGGCTGGTCCGCTCCAGCAGTCTGAGGTGCGGGAGGTTCCTCCGTCCCCTCTTGACATCGAGGGGGTCCCGGCGTATAGCGTAAGAGCCATCATGGATTCTAGGCGTCGGGCGAGGGGCCTTCAGTACCTCGTGGAGTGGGAGGGGTACGGTCCGGAGGAGAGATGCTGGGTACCGGTGGAGGACATTCTAGATCCATCTATGTTACAAGAGTTTCACCGTCTCCGCCCAGATCGCCCTGCACCTCGTCCTTGTTATTTCTTATTATTCCCTTTGTGGAATTTTGCTGTGATTTTTTGAGTAAAAGTTTTGTGTTTCGCTCAACACCTGTGTCCTGCATTTGACTCTGCTACTTCGCTGCACACAACCCTGACGGATGCATTGAAAAAAAAATCTGTATTTTCCCACACACTAACCCAGCCAGGTGCAAATTGGGGGAGAGACACAACAAATAAATAGCTTTGCATGTGTGGCTCCTTACCACACTTACCAGCCCGTCAGCAGCCAGCCCCAGGACCAGCCTGTCAGCAGCCAGCCTAGGGACCAGCTCTTCAGCAGCCAGCCCCAGGACCAGCTCTTCAGCAGCCAGCCCCAGGACCAGCTCTTCAGCAGCCAGCCCCAGGACCAGCTCTTCAGCAGCCAGCCCCAGGACCAGCCCGTCAGCAGCCAGCCCAGGGACCAGCTCTTCAGCAGCCAGCCCCAGGACCAGCTCTTCACCAGCCAGCCCAGGGACCAGCTCTTCAGCAGCCAGCCCCAGGACCAGCTCTTCAGCAGCCAGCCCAGGGACCAGCTCTTCAGCAGTCAGCCCAGGGACCAGCTCTTCAGCAGCCAGCCCCAGGACCAGCTCTTCAGCAAACAGCCCCAGGACCAGCCCGTCAGCAGCCAGCCCCAGGACCAGCCCGTCAGCAGCCAGTCCCAGGACCAGCCCGTCAGCAGCCAGTCCCAGGACCAGCTCATCAGCAGCCAGCCCCAGGACCAGCCCGTCAGCAGCCAGTCCCAGGACCAGCTCTTCAGCAGCCAGCCCCAGGACCAGCCCGTCAGCAGCCAGCCCCAGGACCAGCCCGTCAGCAGCCAGTCCCAGGACCAGCCCGTCAGCAGCCAGCCCCAGGACCAGCCCGTCAGCAGCCAGTCCCAGGACCAGCCCGTCAGCAGCCAGCCCCAGGACCAGCCCGTCAGCAGCCAGCCCCAGGACCAGCTCGTCACAGTACACATGCATCAAGTGCAATAAATACATTGACAACACACACACAGTAAAACTCTGTCCCTCATGTGGTGTGTAGACCGGACTTCATTTGTGTTCAACGGGGCTCATTCATCATTTCTATAAAATATTATATATATAATCTGTCCTTCCAATTTGTTCAGCTCAAAGCAATAAACATCAACAGTGATGAACACCTTGTTTCATTTATATTTGTTTAAGATAAACATGATTTATTCCACCTATGTCTAGATTATAATTGATTTTTAATTGCAAAAATCAGATTATATATATTTTTTAAACGAATAGTGCTTTATTGATAAATGTGATCTAGCTGAGGTAAATGGCAAATATTAACCATGTATGCTGTCTATATTGCTTGTAATTTATATAAGTCAACATCTAAGTATTAAGAATTTTTACGTAAATTGTTATGTCTGTAATTTTTTTAAACCCAATAATGTTGTGGGTCCATCAGACCTGTGAACATTGGGTGAAAAACAAAAACATGAGGGTTAAAGGGATACCACAAAAGGGTTAAAGGGATAGTTTGAGATTTTGTCCCTTTATCTACTTCCCCAGAGTCAGATGACCATTTGGATGCCATGTTATGTCTCCGTGTCCAATATTAAGGAAGTTGGAGGTAGTTTCGTGAACCAATGCTAACCAGCGTTAGCGTAATGACTGGAATTCTTAGAGTATCTCATTGCGCTAACACTAGTTAGCACTGGTTCACAAAACTACCACTAACTATCTTCATACTGAATAAAGAGACATAAAAAAATGGTATCCACAAGTTCATCATATTCTGGGGAAGTAAATACAGAGCCTCATTGGCAAAATCCTGAAGTATCCCTTTAATGAGGAAGGTATGCTTGGGCAGAAGTCATCATGAAGGACATGGATGCTTCCAAAATGGCACTTCCCTATTACCTGCTGCACATAGTGCTCTACATAGTGCTCTACCCTATGGGTCCTGGTCAAATGTAGTGCACCATAAAGGGAATAGAGTAGCGTTTGGGACGCAGCCCGAGCAACCTACAGGTACCAAAAAAATAGAACAAGTGACCATTACTGCAGTGGGCCTCGTGATAATTACTTTATGATAATGTAGTGGGCCTCGTGATAATTACTTTATGATAATGTAGTGGGCCTCGTGGTAATTACTTTATGAGAATGTAGTGGGTCTAGTGATAATTACTTTATGATAATGTAGTGGGCCTCGTGATAATTACTTTATGATAATGTAGTGGGCCTCGTGATAATTACTTTGTGATAATGTAGTGGGTCTCATGATAATTACTTTATGATAACGTAGTGGGCCTCGTGATAATTACTTTATGAAAATGAAAATGCTTTTCGATGGTCAGTGATACAAAATAAAAATATATATATTCCTTGACCTTGAATGAACTGAAAGTTATGATGAATGTAACTGTAAGGTATCAAGTCATTAAACTAGATGAAATCCATTTACCAGGTAAGTTAGTATTAAGAAGAAGATAGGAGACCACCTCTGTTTGTTGTAGTGTTACCCACTAAGGGAGCTGGGTCGTCTCGCAAGGTGTAATTCCTAAGCATAGGAGGGAGCTAGACTTTTTACAGCAACACCAGTAAAGTAGCAACGCTTGGCTCGACCAACCTCTCAGGTGTTGCATGGTGACCTGAAGAACAAAGCAAAGCATCCTGAAAAACACTAGGCCAGGCAGAGAGGTATTTGTCTGGCCCATAGAAGAAGTAGAAAGGTTAAATTATTATATGGCCATTCTATAGAGTACATTTCTATGGCTTGGCCTTTACATAACACGGTGCCACAGGACCGAACAAGTTATTATTTCACTGGGCTGGCCCATTGCGTCCCAAATGGCACCCTATTCCCTATGGACCCTTGTCAAAAGTAGTGCACTACATAGGAAATAGACATTATCCAGCCTCTGTGTTCTGGCCAGTAGGCAGAACAGCTAATTAGGATTGATAACTGATAAGATCGCTTCATTTTGGCTGGACAAAGGTCAGGGTGAAACCAACAAATCACCCAGATTTAATTAATGGTCATCATTAAGCCTCTACAGCAGTCAGGCCTTCACAGCAGCCAGCCACAACCTTATCCTGCCTCTTCATCTTCAGCAGTGATAAACTGAGGTAAAATGCCAACAGAGGGTAAGAGAGAGAGAGAAAGAAAGAAAGAGAAATAGAGAGGGAGAGAGAGAGAGAGAGAGAGAGAGGGAAAGAGAGAGAGATATAGGGGGAAAGAGCGAGAGAGAGAGAGAGAGAGGGGGAAAGAGTGAGAGAGAGAGAGAGAAAGAGAGAGGGAAAGAGAAAGAGAGAGAGTGATAGCATGAGAGAAAGAGAGAGAGAGAGAGAGAGAGAAAGAGAGAGAGGGAGAGAGAGAAAGAGAGAGAGAGAAAGAGAGAGAGGGAAAGAGCGAGAGAGAGAGAGAGAGAGAAAGAAAGAGAAATAGAGAGGGAGAGAAAGAGAGAGGGAAAGAGAGGGAAAGAGTGAGAGAGAGAGAGAGAGAGGGAAAGAGCGAGAGAGCGAGAGAGAGGGAAAGAGCGAGAGAGAGAGAAAGAGCGAGAGAGCGAGAGAGAGGGAAAGAGCGAGAGAGCGAGAGAGAGGGAAAGAGCGAGAGAGCGAGAGAGAGGGAAAGAGCGAGAGAGCGAGAGAGAGGGAAAGAGCGAGAGAGCGAGAGAGAGGGAAAGAGCGAGAGAGCGAGAGAGAGGGAAAGAGCGAGAGAGCGAGAGAGAGGGAAAGAGCGAGAGAGCGAGAGAGGGAAAGAGCGAGAGAGTGAGAGAGAGAGAGGGAAAGAGCGATAGAGCGAGAGAGAGTTAAAGAGCGAGACAGCGAGAGAGAGGGAAAGAGCGAGAGAGCGAGAGAGAGGGAAAGAGCGAGAGAGCGAGAGAGGGAAAGAGCGAGAGAGCGAGAGAGGGAAAGAGCGAGAGAGCGAGAGAGAGAGAGAGGGGGAAAGAGCGAGAGAGAGAGGGAAAGAGAGAGAGAGAGAGAGGGAAAGAGAGAGAGAGAACACACACAGCACATCCGGGACAAGGTAGCACGCCCGGTGAACAGGTCAGGGTTCCATAGCTGCAGGCAGAACTTTTGAAACTTGAGCAGCAGCACGCCAAGGTGGACTGGGGACAGCCAGGAGTTATCAGGCCAGGTAGTCCTGAGGCATGCTCCTAGGGCTCAAGTCCTGTGGGAAGGGAGAGAGAATCCGAGGGAACATAGTTAAATTCCCACAGGACACCAGATGAGACAGGAGAATTACACCAGAAATAACAGACTGACCAGAGTGAGAGCGAGAGTGTGAGTGAGATAAGTCACTCTTTCCTCTTTATGACGTGTAACCTACGGCGTGATAACCGCACGGGGACCACAGACCTTGAGGTAGGGGACATCAACCAGCTGCTGCTTTAAAGAGGGAGGGAGGGCGGGAAAAGAGAGAGAGAGAGAGAGAGAGAGAGAGAGAGAGAGAGAGAGAGAGAGAGAGAGACAGACAGACAGACAGACAGACAGAGACAGAGAGAAATGGAGCTAGAGGCAGGAAAATAGACTTTCTTCTTTATTAATCATTTACAGAGGCACTCCAGCAGCTAACATGCTGCCATGTTCCTATAAGTTGCCCCCAGCTAACTAGGCTACATCCCAAATGGCATCCTATTCCCTATATAGTGCACTACTTTTGACCAGGGTTCATAAAGCTCTCCCATAGTACTCTGGTTAAAAGTGTATCATTATATATGGAATAGGATGCCATTTGGTATGCAGACCTAACCCTGAACCAGAAACCAGCGCTAACCCAGGAATACTCAATGAGCCTAACCCGTTAGCAGGCTGGAACATCAGCACTGCAGGGTCTGGATGTTCTGGACGTGCTGTACTTTGTGTCCACTCTAGGCACTGTGGAGAGAGAGGGAAAATAGTGAAAGAGAGAGGGGGAGGGGGGGGGGTACTGGAGAGAGCGGAAGGGAGGGAGTGGCAGAGAGAAAGACAGGGAGGGAGAGTAGGGAGAGAAGGGGAGAGAGAGAGAGAAAGACGGAGGGACAGAGACAGAGAGAGAAAGACAGGGAGGGAGAGAAGCGAGAGAAGGGGAGAGAGACAGAGAAAGACAGGGAGGGAGAGAAGGGAGAGAGACAGAGAGAGGAAGGAAGGAAAAAGAGCATACTATCAGGTAAGACCCAATTGCAGACTGTGTTGAAGTAACAATTTCTATTACAACAGCAGGGGCAGGCAAACTACAGGCCAAGGCAGGCAGGGGTCGATAATCCAGAGTAGTGGCAAAGGCACAGGACGGCAGGCAGGCTCAGGGGCAGGACAGGCAAGGATCAAAACCAGTACGACCAGAAAAAGAGAAACTGGGAAAAAGCAGGTGCTGAGGCGAACCGCTGGTTGACTTGAACAAACAAGACAAACTGACACAGACAGACAGACAACCCAGGGGATAAGTGGGGAAGATGGGTGAGACCTGGAGGGGGGTGGAGACAAGCACAAGGGCAGGTGAAACAGATCAGTGCGTGACACATACAACTCAATAAGCACCTCTGAGATGGAACACTAAGTAACTTATTCAAACGAAAGAACAAAGAGAGGGAGAACTGATAACTTGTAAGCACTGTAGGTCTCCTGCTGGGATGACGTCAGCGACAGGCTCTATGTTCTCATCAAGCTGTCACCACCAGAGGTTCTACGATAGAAGAGGAGGAACATACTTCTCTGACAACAGTAGCAATGTAGGAAGACAACAGAACATATGCTATTAAAACATTGTGGTTTTATTACACAGAGAGTACTACAACATTCGTTAATAGTGTAATGCCACTGTTTCAATCAACAGCACTGTCAGTAGTCGAGTTTAGTAAAGTATTCTCAACAAGCTCCGCATTCAATATCACTAGGAGAAGAATACGTTATTGGAGCTAACAGATGTAGGATTTTAATTTGACCAGTATTATCGTAGCAAAATCTTGCAGGAACAGGATTTGAATGTTTTGTCGATTGTGTTGCTTGATGGGTAGTTCCTCTCAAGGTTTCTCCTTCCCACTTTCCTTATCTGGCACTTCTTCAACAATATAACATAACTTTATGCCAAACGCAGTAGTCCAGCACTACAGTATGTGAATGACATTTCATTTAATCAAACATTACAACACATTCCCAGTGGCGGTCGGTGCCATTTAAGACGAGGGAGCATATTGGATTACTGTCATTCATATTCCAGTTCAGTGTAACATCGATAGGTTTAGGCTACTACATGATACTCAAATGTTCCCTTTACCCATCATGAGGTTGCTACAGCCTAGCCTATGAATCAACGTGTACAATGTACGATAGGTGCACAGGTGTCACATCCTGACCATAGAAAGCTTTTATTTTCTATGGTAGAGTAGGCCAGGGCGTGACTAGGGGGGTTAGTCTAGTTTATATTTTCTATGTGGGGTTTTAGTTTTTTTTTTCTATGTTGGTGTTTTAGTATAATTCCCAATTAGAGGCAGCTGGTTATCGTTGTCTCTAATTGGGGATCATACTTAAGTAGCATTTTTTCCACCTGTGTGTTATTATTGTTAGGAGTTGGTGCACTTTTCACCTCTGTAGTCATGGTTTGTTCCTTTATTGTTTATTGCTATAGTTTCACTTCTTTAAAAAATGATGTGGAACTCTACATTCGCTGCACCTTGGTCCATCTCTACAATCGACCATGACAACAGGTCTAGATACATTTTAGTAATCAAGGTGACAGACAGTGACACATTCATTACTGCCGTGTACACTCTTGCCTGCATCTAGCTGATCGAGGACGTAATCATTACTCCAAGAGTTTCTATTGGACAAATGTATGTATGTTTTTCCCCATTTAGTTCAGTTTGCTTACATTTAAGAAATGTTTTTCAACAGAAATCGGTGGAATGAATACACCCCTGATCACACGCGAACACAGTTCACTTTCATACCAGTGTTTGATCGTTGTATAGTTTCTTCTTGCATCTACGCGCTCTCCTCTTCTCACCTTTACCCTTTGCTTGTGGACTTCAGTGCACAACACATCAGCTGTCTGTGATCAGGCAAAAAAACTTTCCAAGCCAAACCTTCCAATCATAACTGCTAACAGCTACACACAGCCTACATCGATGTCACCCTATAATAACATAGTCAACATAGCTACTACAACTAATGTGTTAGAAAACCTGCTACAATCATGCAGTACATTGTAGTCAGCAAGAAGTTTAGCAGTTACACTGGCAGGCCCCAGTGGCAAAACACTTAGAAGAACAAAAGCTTACCTTGACTTGAAAGAGTTACAGTGTTGGATAGCCATAGCCAGCTAGCTAACATAGCATCCCTCTCTGTTTGAGTAGGCTAAACTAGCTAGCTGCATTTGCCAGCTGAGTGAATGTGAAAAAAAAGAAATATAGCTCTTTCTCTAGTATAGTTTTATCTAAAAATGCAAAACATTTTTATGTTTCGCTATTTTCATTACTCTAAATTCACTGAAGAGGATGATCCTCCCCTTCCTCCCCTAAAGAGCCTCCACTGATTCAGACACAGCGGGATTCCAGCAGCACATTCACAAAAAGACTGTACGGCTAGCTGCGGTATCCAATGTGGTAAACATAGCATTGTAATGTGGTAAACATAGCATTGTAATGTGGTAAACATAGCATTGTAATGTGGTAAACATAGCATTGTAATGTGGTAAACATAGCATTGTAATGTGGTAAACACAGCATTGTAATGTGGTAAACACAGCATTGTAATGTGGTAAACACAGCATTGTAATGTGGTAAACACAGCATTGTAATGTGGTAAACACAGCATTGTAATGTGGTAAACATAGCATTGTAATGTGGTAAACATAGCATTGTAATGTGGTAAACATAGCATTGTAATGTGGTAAACATAGCATTGTAATGTGGTAAACATAGCATTGTAATGTGGTAAACATAGCATTGTAATGTGGTAAACATAGCATTGTAATGTGGTAAACATAGCATTGTAATGTGGTAAACATAGCATTGTAATGTGGTAAACATAGCATTGTAATGTGGTAAACATAGCATTGTAATGTGGTAAACATAGCATTGTAATGTGGTAAACACAGCATTGTAATGTGGTAAACACAGCATTGTAATGTGGTAAACACAGCATTGTAATGTGGTAAACATAGCATTGTAATGTGGTAAACATAGCATTGTAATGTGGTAAACATAGCATTGTAATGTGGTAAACATAGCATTGTAATGTGGTAAACATAGCATTGTAATGTGGTAAACATAGCATTGTAATGTGGTAAACATAGCATTGTAATGTGGTAAACATAGCATTGTAATGTGGTAAACATAGCATTGTAATGTGGTAAACATAGCATTGTAATGTGGTAAACATAGCATTGTAATGTGGTAAACATAGCATTGTAATGTGGTAAACACAGCATTGTAATGTGGTAAACACAGCATTGTAATGTGGTAAACACAGCATTGTAATGTGGTAAACACAGCATTGTAATGTGGTAAACACAGCATTGTAATGTGGTAAACACAGCATTGTAATGTGGTAAACACAGCATTGTAATGTGGTAAACATAGCATTGTAATGTGGTAAACATAGCATTGTAATGTGGTAAACATAGCATTGTAATGTGGTAAACATAGCATTGTAATGTGGTAAACATAGCATTGTAATGTGGTAAACATAGCATTGTAATGTGGTAAACACAGCATTGTAATGTGGTAAACACAGCATTGTAATGTGGTAAACACAGCATTGTAATGTGGTAAACACAGCATTGTAATGTGGTAAACACAGCATTGTAATGTGGTAAACACAGCATTGTAATGTGGTAAACACAGCATTGTAATGTGGTAAACACAGCATTGTAATGTGGTAAACATAGCATTGTAATGTGGTAAACATAGCATTGTAATGTGGTAAACATAGCATTGTAATGTGGTAAACATAGCATTGTAATGTGGTAAACACAGCATTGTAATGTGGTAAACACAGCATTGTAATGTGGTAAACACAGCATTGTAATGTGGTAAACACAGCATTGTAATGTGGTAAACACAGCATTGTAATGT
>NW_026600465.1:0-2500 GCF_029448725.1 Salvelinus fontinalis
GCTGAGAGCTGAGAAATTACAGCGACTCAAGAGGTATTTACCACCACAATGAATAGCTGCAGTCAACTGGTGCACTAGGTCATATATACATATATACTCTCTCTATATATACGGGACAGGACGTTAATACCTGCTGAGAGCGGAGAAATTACAGCGACTCAAGAGGTATTTACCACCACAATGAATACACGCAGTCAACTGGTGCACTAGGTCATATATACATATATACTCTCTCTACATATACGGGACAGGACGTTAATACCTGCTGAGAGCGGAGAAATTACAGCGACTCAAGAGGTATTTACCACCACAATGAATACACGCAGTCAACTGGTGCACTAGGTCATATATACATATATACTCTCTCTATATATACAGTGGGGAGAACAAGTATTTGAGACACTGACGATTTTGCAGGTTTTTCCTACTTACAAAGCATGTAGAGGTCTGTAATTTTTTATCATAGGTACACTTCAACTGTGAGAGACGGAATCTAAAACAAAAATCCAGAAAATCACATTGTATGATTTTTAAGTAATTAATTTGCATTTTATTGCATGACATAAGTATTTGAAACATCAGAAAAGCAGAACTTAATATTTTGGTACAGAAACCTTTTTTTTGCAATTACAGAGATCATACGTTTCCTGTAGTTCTTGACCAGGTTTGCACACACTGCAGCAGGGATTTTGGCCCACTCCTCCTCCATACAGACCTTCTCCAGATCCTTCAGGTTTCGGGGCTGTCGCTGGGCAATACGGACTTTCAGCTCCCTCCAGAGATTTTCTATTGGGTTCAGGTCTGGAGACTGGCTAGGCCACTCCAGGACCTTGAGATGCTTCTTACGGAGCCACTCCTTAGTTGCCCTGGCTGTGTGTTTCGGGTCGTTGTCATGCTGGAAGACCCAGCCACGACCCATCTTCAATGCTCTTACTGAGGGAAGGAGGTTGTTGGCCAAGATCTCGTGATACATGGCCCCATCCATCCTCCCCTCAATACGGTGCAGTCGTCCTGTCCCCTTTTGCAGAAAAGCATCCCCAAAGAATGATGTTTCCACCTCCATGCTTAGTTAGTTTATTTATACCTTATTAATACATGGCCCCATCCATCCTCCCCTCAATACGGTGCAGTCGTCCTGTCCCCTTTTGCAGAAAAGCATCCCCAAAGAATGATGTTTCCACCTCCATGCTTAGTTAGTTTATTTATACCTTATTAATACATGGCCCCATCCATCCTCCCCTCAATACGGTGCAGTCCGTCCTGTCCCCTTTTGCAGAAAAGCATCCCCAAAGAATGATGTTTCCACCTCCATGCTTAGTTAGTTTATTTATACCTTATTAATACATGGCCCCATCCATCCTCCCCTCAATACGGTGCAGTCCGTCCTGTCCCCTTTTGCAGAAAAGCATCCCCAAAGAATGATGTTTCCACCTCCATGCTTAGTTAGTTTATTTGTACCTTAATACTGGCACCATCTCTCTCACACACACACACACACACACACACACACACACACACACACACACACACACACACACACACACAGTACATTATATGTCCTCATTTAGTTTATTTCTGTTTGTCTGTAGGTACAGGGAGTTGACCCGTTACCTGAAGGTGGTCCGTAGTGGGAACACAGAACTGTGAGTCACTGCTATCTACCTGTTACTCTGCATCTACCTGTTACTCTGTATCTACCTGTTACTCTGTTACTCTGTATCTACCTGTTACTCTGTATCTACCTGTTACTCTGTTACTCTGTATCTACCTGTTACTCTGTATCTACCTGTTACTCTGTATCTACCTGTTACTCTGTATCTACCTGTTACTCTGTATCTACCTGTTACTCTGTTACTCTGTATCTACCTGTTACTCTGTTACTCTGTATCTACCTGTTACTCTGTATCTACCTGTTACTCTGTTACTCTGTATCTACCTGTTACTCTGCATCTACCTGTTACTCTGTATCTACCTGTTACTCTGTTACTCTGTATCTACCTGTTACTCTGTATCTACCTGTTACTCTGTATCTACCTGTTACTCTGTATCTACCTGTTACTCTGTATCTACCTGTTACTCTGTATCTACCTGTTACTCTGTATCTACCTGTTACTCTGTATCTACCTGTTACTCTGTATCTACCTGTTACTCTGTATCTACCTGTTACTCAGTATCTACCTGTTACTCTGTATCTACCTGTTACTCAGTATCTACCTGTTACTCTGTATCTACCTGTTACTCTGTATCTACCTGTTACTCTGTATCTACCTGTTACTCTGTATCTACCTGTTACTCTGTATCTACCTGTTACTCTGTATCTACCTGTTACTCTGTATCTACCTGTTACTCAGTATCTACCTGTTACTCTGTATCTACCTGTTACTCTGTTACTCTGTATCTACCTGTTACTCTGTATCTACCTGTTACTCTGTATCTACCTGTTACTCTGTATCTACCTGTTACTCTGTATCTACCTGTTACTCTATCTACCTGTTACTCT